>NW_027557196.1:0-6285 GCF_052425735.1 Oculina patagonica
GTCTGAATACACTTGGAACTACACTGTTACCACTTTAAAAAATGTTGTATGATCTTGCATATTGTAGCTACGCAAATAATGTCATGTTTTAAATATTTTTCTCTTTAGGATATTGTCTCAGCTGTCACCAAGAAAGTCGAGAAGGTAAATAAACATGTTCTGAACATTTGCCATCAAGTAACTTAAAGTTAAATTACCGGTATTACTTAAACAGTAAAATTAATGTTCTCCTCAGGCTTTGGGAGGGTCCATACCTTGAATCCCCTTAAAAACCTTTAATTTTTACTATCAATTTTCAAAGAGGTGATAAGAATTTACAGTGCTAAAAGAGCTTAAAAAGACAATGGTTCCAAACACTTAACAGTATTTTCTTCGGAAACAGTAAATATTAAAAAATTGGCCAATTTAACAGCAAACACTTAACATTATGGGTAAATAACACTTAACACTAAACCCCATTCAGACCCTCCTAGAAGGTTTTTGAAACCATAACACAGAACACACCAATATTTTTAGATGCATCATTTGATAATGTTGTTCTACTGTGGTACTTAGTATGCTGGAGAGATTGTAAAGACAATGTTAAAGTCAAGTGAGCTAGAAAGAGATCCTTTATCACCAACATCACAGACAGTGTCACTGTATGAGGTAACTTAAATATTATAAATTAAATTCTATTATGTTTATGTTTACAGCAAGTTAAAATAAGAGGAAACATGGGCACATCACTGCTTTCATTCGGTTACATGTGCATGACATGAGTAAAGGTAAACTTGGATCTGAGCCTTTTAAGCAACACTTTCGACATTTTTTACCGAATGTAAAGCTGAAATGGAAGAACCTTTGGCCAGTATCAACATCCAAATGCTAATGATCTATTTAACTTTAACTGAAATAAATAACTGCATTACCTTGATCAGAGGGTGTGTCAAGAATTTCAAAAAGTATATAGCTTACATGTCCATTCAATTTTATACACAGATCTCACAAAATTTGCCAATTACTCCCAAAATGGAGAAGGCACAGATCACCCAGTACCTGTCACTACTAACAGATGAGAAGGTAACTATTGCTTCAGAGATACAGTAGAAAATCCCGAATTCTTGAACCTCCAGGGAAACAAAAATAGCTTCAAAACATAGGGAGTTTCTAACATCTATTAAGCGGCCACTTACCATTTACACAAGGGTGGCCGCTTAAGAGGGCGTGCGTGTTACAGCGGATAAGGCACTTTTCGGACCTTCACCGATTTCCCTGATTTTTTCAGTGAAAGTCGACAATTATATCCCAGTAACAAATATCACATTTATTTGGATCAATTCGATATTTTATATTTTTTGCGAGGCGATTTTCAAAGTCACCTCAAAACCATGCAATTCGCCATTGAAGACTCCGTAAACTTGCTAGAAATGACGGTCGCTGCCAAAACCTTATTACTCAATTCCACGAGTTGATTATTTTACATATTGAAGTTTCATCTTCCCCCGATAGTGTAGATGTTTAATAATTAAAATCTATTTAAGTCACAGTAAGTTATGATTTTTTTAATTTGACTCCGAACAAACTCCGGAACGTGCAAAGCGTGACATGCCTGTAGTTGAAAGCCATTTTCTCGAATGTGGGACCAGATCTAGAACCGTGTCTATTGTAACTCAAAAGTACTAACACCATTATAGAAAAGTATGAAATAAAATTTGTGGGCACTCTTTACTGCGCGCCGTACAGAGCTCCACGAATTTCCCAAATATTCGCCATTTTGATCCAAAACAAAGAAAACGCTTGAGCGACCGATAAACCAATTCCAGAACCGTGAATGTTTGGAGATGTGTTAAATACTGCTAGAAGTCAGACTGTAAATGGAAAATATTTTTCTTTCGCAGTTCCAACCGTTTCAGTCGATTTCTCGGTATTTTCAACGCTCACAGCAATAAATATATCACTTCGATCAATATGCAAATTTCGGCATAAGCCCGTGTTGTCACGGAACATCTGTATACCGCAACAATTTGCCTAAAAACGTTTTCCAAAGCAATTATTTCCTACTTACCTGGCCGGGCGATAAGATTCTTTAGGCTTCTATGTAGAAGCTTTCTTTTTGTTTGTGGCTGTAGAGAAGCTGTTTTCATTTCCCACGCTGCGATGAAACAGTGTTTGATTTGCCGCAAGACTGACTTGTTCATTTCAGTCTAATTCAACCAAAGCCTTATTTGTCAAACCCCTGTCGGGCCCTTTTTTTGTTTTTCTCTTTGCAAAACCTTTTGAAAAACATTATAGGCTTCTGAGGATGTTTTTTCATACCCAAAAGTGTTTTTATTTGCTTGGCTTTTTTCGGAGGGATTTATTCGAAAAAATTACAATCCAGTCTGGTTTTGTGGAAACAATTAAGGGAAATCCTTGATTTGCGTCGCACAAGTTTTGTTTGCATATTAGAACAGTGTTTTGTGAAAACTATCGGACTCCAATGAGGCAAAGCAAGTTCTACAATTATCTTATAAACATTAAAAGCATTTGAAGCATTGTAGACATAAAATACAAATAGTTGGGATAACTCAATGTTTGTTTTTGCAAACTTACTTGTTTGTTTCAATCTAATTCAATTCAAACCGACCAATTAATGTCCGCGATTTTGTCTAATTTCGAGAAAATCCTTGCGCGTCCTTTCTGCACGAAATGGCAGCCATTGCATCCAATCAGTTGCTCTCTTCACGAGAAATTACAGACTCCGTGTGGATCTAGTAGGAATGAGGAAAGCCATGTGTTGCTCTCTGAGTGAAACTCGGATATTTCAGCTCATTTGTCGAGCTGCCACTTATCGAAATGCGGCGATGTTACGGAAGCCGAACTAATCATGGCGAGAGCGTGACGTTACCAGCGGCTGTGAAGTAGACTGAGTGCGGGCTTGACCATTACAAGGTGTGGTCGATGCTATTTTTTTTTTCAAAAAAAGCGTTAACACTATCCCGCTAAATTTGAGTGAAATATATCCCCCGGGGGGGGGGGGGGGGGTACTTTAAAAAAATTTGTACGGGAAGGCTTCGCCCCGAGCTCTAACCCCTGCCCTTTTATAAACGATTTTGACAGAAATCGTTCCCTCTTTGTATAACTTTTACTGAAAAAAGGTACCCCTTTCGTATACCTGAAAGACATGGTATAGACTTAAGACACGACGTTTTCTTGTATATGGTCTAATAAACGTCCACTCTCAAATAAACGAACAACCTCGTATCTAGTAAACACCTCCCCTTGAGGTGTAAAGTCTATAGACGCCCAGTGTCTAATAGACGCCCCCCCCCCCCCGAAAAAAAATAAAAAATAAAAAAAAAGATGAATCGCCTCATAAACCAGGGAAACACTCCACAGCGTAACATCACGCAATCTTTTTTGTTTTGTTTGCTTGACTCGGACATCGAAAAGGCAAACAATGCCAACATGGTTGACCCTAATGGCGCTGAAGACATCAGCATCAAACTATGAACGCAACTACCAACAAGGCAAGAGACGAGCAGAACGATCGCTTATTTGGCAGAGAAATATGGCTGACCAAGAGCCAAGTGCAGGGCTTCTTTTCCCGCCTGTGCAGCGGCTAGACGAAGAAAGGAGGAACCAGAAAAAATAGACCTGAGTCCCAGGGAGCTATTGCTAGAGGAAGAAGAAGTTGATAGACAACAACTTGTTGAAGAGGTAGTGAACGAACTGAGGCCGCAGCACCCACTGTCGTACGACGCATTCAACCTGTGCGTGTGTGCTGAAAGAACATAACCTGGACAAATTTAACGCGCCAATGCTCAAAGAAATCTTGCGCCATTTTGAGGTCCAATTCAAATCGAAAGACAAAAAGAAAGACCTGATTGAACAACTAAGGGTTGTTCAAGATTGAAAAAGAATGAATATAAAGGGATAAACAAGTCACTAACCTTGCAAAGAAACATTCATTAGCACATAAGGTTAAACGTTAATATTACGATCCTCTTTTCACGAAAAACAGTTTTCTGTTATTGCTCCCGCAGGGCTTTCGCCCAGAGACGAAAGCCCGAGGAGGCATTCATTATAGAGCGTATATATAGAGAATGTACTTACAGTCCGAATATACGGTATGTATACCAGAAAAAAACCTCGATTTGCTCGAACAAGGCCGCAAGGAATCTCTGAGTAATGATAATGTTTTGCCGCAAGGGATTCCTGGGTAATGATGACGTAAAGGCAGAAAGTGCCCGAAGAAGTTATGGGTATTATGATGTCACGATAACAGGGGGTAGCGGTAAATAAAAATCCCTATCTTGGGTTAGAACGGTATTAAAAAGACTGACCCGCGTTTTGGCATTTGTCACACGTTGATTACTCCGATGTTTGGCTTACGCGTGTTCACAGATTTGTTCGAGCGGTTTCTCTGCTTTGATTGTGTTAAGTGATATTTGATGCAGTTGTGAGTAATAGGTCGAAAGATTTCGAGCAATCGGTTTCGTGTTCTTGGCAACTTGTGTTCCAAGTGCTGGTTCAAGCGGGGGTAATTCGTTTAGCTAACAAACTGTCAGATTATTTGATCCATAAAGTGGTCTGAATAAGGATCAAAAATTGTTTTCGCGAATCTTTGAATGTGTCATATTTCGTTACTCATGGATTTTTTAGGCTTTTGAACTGGAAATCATTGTAAGTTTAATAATTGTGAATGTTATAAGCCCGAGATAATAATTTGTTATAACAATAGAGTTGCTGTTTGTGGGCGTAAATATGTTTTTGGCTTGACTCAGGCTCATTTTAGCCCGAGCCGCAGGCAAGGGCTAAAATGAGCTCTGAGAAAGGCCAAAAACATATTTACGCCCAAGAACATTAACTCTATTACTATTATAACCATTTCAGAGGTCATTTAGTTAAGGAACCAAAAGTAGTAAGCGATATCTTGAACACTGCCGTTGCGAGTCGGCGTTTATTTCTGATTGTAAAGTTTACAAAACTCGACAGAAAACCGCAAAAGTACTTAAAACAATCTTTGCTTGGTAAGGAAATTGCAAAATTCTATCGGCAGCGAAGAAATAGCTGTCATTTAGAAGTGTTAAAATGAATTGTGCTGTTAACTGAACTGGCAGTTTGGAATATGCTTGAAATTCAACTGAGCGAGTTTCACTCGACGAAGACAAACTTACATTCACTTCGCCGCCTGGATTCTTCTTTGAGTTTCGGTAATTCCTCTTTATCTAGCTAAGAAGACTGAGAATTTGCTTTCCCGTTCATTCCTTCAACCATTTTGTTGTTTTAAAGCTCAAACTAAAAACAGTTTGCAATTGCAGACTCAAATTCAACGAAGCTTGAAGTGATGCTAGCTTGTGTCTGCCAGCAAGAAAACGGCGCGAACAGTTGAATGGTTTTCAGTTCTGATTGGCTGGCTTCGTTATTTTCTTGTTTCTGATTGGCTCACGGCATGTGGCTAAAATATAGTTTAGCCCGCTGAATTCTTCATTTTAGCCCGCAAAATACGCTACAATGCCCGATGAAATGATTATAATATGTGTGATTTCCGCAGGGTGTTATTTCCGCGTGCTAGGTAATATATCCACTGTGACTTTGAACTTGTGAATATTTTTGGGATGCAATGGTGTGTCACAACAAGAAATTCCGCAGCAAAGAGAGATCAAACAATGCTTCTTGACGCAGGCTTGGCATTGAAAAAAGTAGAAGCCCAGACTTTAAAGGCGACAAAAAGACTCTACTAATCCTAGATTATTGCTGTAAAACAAATTATAAAAAGTCGGGGCAGCTTTATAGTGAGAACTATTAGTAGTCAAGACTTGATGAGCTAATGGACAAATGTAAAAATGCGGGTTCTTTCATATTTGTTATATTCATGTTGTCGAAAAAACATATATCGTAGCAGGGCTCACTACTCCCTTCAACAAATTTGACAGTTTGTAATAGAATACAAAATGGTTGTTTTAGAGACACTTTAATGCCCCGCCCACTAAATTATGACAGATAAATTTATGGCCACCATCTTATTAAAATCAACGCAATACAATGACTTCCAATTATAAAGCCCCGACTGTTGGTGTTTTTACTTTTATGTCTCGAATATTTCAGAGACTTTTGATGTTCATCAAATAACTGTTTATTACTGTTTGTTTATGAGAAAGGGCTAGAAGGGGGTAAAATGAGAAATTGGATTTGGGCAAATTGTTGCTGGGAAAATGAAATTTGGGTCACTGGGACTGGGAATCACAAGTAAAAACCAATAGATAGAACTGGGATTTGGATTTGGAAAATACGGGAAAACAATAGGCTAGGGCTTTACCC
>NW_027557197.1:0-6256 GCF_052425735.1 Oculina patagonica
AAGAGCCATTGCAAATGACTTGCGCCGTGATCGTTTCTTCCATTATAAATCGACTGAGAAAGAAATAGGAACTAAACAAGTTTTGAAAGTGAATGTTTGCAAAGCAACTCGTGCATTTCATTTTGTTTAATGTATGTTACTGCCTCAATGGAAGATGCACAAACGACGTTAACCTACTAATTGTGGTATTTTTCCGATAAAATTATATTTAAAAAATACAATGCGATGGAATCCCGATTTCTCGAGCCTCCAATGCAAAGGAAACGAAAAACTTGCTCGAGGAATCAGGTGCAAGACTTAAAAGGACTGTGTCACGGCTAAGCTAAGTTCATTTTATTAAGTTTTGCCAAATACTTAACAATTATTCGCCGAAGGCGAAGTGATTATTGTTGAACAAGAAGCTTGAGAAGCTTGAGAAGCTTAAAATCGGGCGCTTAATAATTAGCTATCTGTTTTGACTTGAAAGGCAGGGTACAGTACAGTAAAAATCACTGCAAAAACAGTCACTTAAACCTATTCAGGCCGGGGGGGGGGGGGGCTTTTGAGGCCCTCGCTGACTTTTGACGCTTATAACTTTTTCAAGATTCAACCAAACGCTGCCAAACTTTGCGCGTTTATCGAAAATTAACCTCGCAATAATTTGGTAGGATTAGTTATTGTGCCAGTAACTTGAAATCACCATGGCAACGTCATTTTGACAGCCTTTTAATAAAGGCGGGGTTTTACCTGAAGACCAAGTTTTCCAACGCTTTAGGTGGCTGACGCATTTCAGTATTTTCCAGTCCTTACACTTTAATGGAACAGTATACAACTCCTAATCAGGTACTATTGTCAAGAAAATGATCACAACTTATTGACCAATGATTAGGTATTTGTTTCATACCATTACTGTAATAGAAACTGGTGAAGAATAGTAGTACTGACCCAAAGTATAAGGGCTGGAAAACACTGAAAACCATTTCAGCCGCGTTTCAAGGAATCCAAAAAAGCTTTACTTATCCCATATATATATATGTTTTGCAGTATTTTGTTAATTTTTGAACGATTTCGGGGGATGTCTGGGAGGCGATAGTTTTTCTCAAAGGATTAGTAAAATGTAGACAAATAAGAAATATTGAAGATTTAATGTGATTTTAAAATTTGAATTTGAAGTTAAAAATTGGTGGACGGACACCAAACAGTCTCCTGACAACCCGGAGTGCTCTTGCGAGGGGGTCAACTGTTTGAAGGTGTTTCCATTCTTTTTATTCAATCCCTTCTTTAAATCTCTTAAAGTTCCATTCAAATTCAGGTAGAACCCCATCTTAATTTTTGTTCTTGTGAGAAAACAACAGAAGTCAAAGGTTGCGTGATATAACCAAGCATGGATTTTAATTCTCCCTCCCTTTCCATCTCCTTAGCCTTTCACCCCCACCTGTCCCTCCCTTTCTACTCTCATTCAATTTAATGTTTGTTTAAATTTCCTAACCAATTAAGTATCGTACTAATCTGTGCCAAGCAATCAGATAATATCAGAAATTTGCCTTAATTTTGATCTCCCATTCCAAGACCTTGGAGTATAAACCGCTAATAAAACAAAACACACTGATAATAATTCTCTGAGGTTATACACCTTGCAGTATTAACGTACTAACAAACTTGATAACAAGCCCCATGTCGTACTAAGGATTTTTACTGATCAACATAGAAAATGAGTTCACAATGGTTTGTTCCCAAAACGTTTTTTACTGTACAGAGGGTCTGTTTATTGACCTGTAACTTGTATACCGTATTGAAAAATTCAGAACGAACCGACTTCTGCCCGCTACCATACAGCCGTTTACTGGCAGTCTTTGAAAATCCTGAATTTCGTCAAAATGAACCAAAATAAAGTTTTAAAATTTCCTTTATCAATATGGTTCTTATCTTTTTATTCAATTCTATAAACTGCTTTTATGCAGTACTGTCCACAAAAATTTCAATTTCCTCAAAGTTTCGGGACAAATGGATACAAAATATTTCGTGCAGAATGTAATTTGATTAAGCGAATGTTTTCACGTCTATAAATGCTTCAAGCAGTGAATGAGAAACCGTTTTGTTTTCATCGATGAGAACCACTTTCAAATAGTTATGCATAAAAAATAACAATCAGATCAGAATACAATAATTATTAATGTAAGGTCTGACGCTATTATGTCTCGGCAGAGATACTTCTTTTTTGCAAGTTCAAATGTATGCAAATTTCGTGTGAAATGTAATTCGATTTCATTGTCTTGTTTACAAACTCATTCTCAAGAAAGTTGTATTTTCGTGAATAAAACCAATTGGCCTGTTTTGTTTTCCTGATCATGTTTGTCTGTGATTTTTACCAAACATGTGGTCTTTTTTTCGAAACTTTAAGTTGTACAAAAATTCCTATTTTAAACACAGATGTCACTTCCGAAATTTCTCATCTAAAATTCAATTGGTATTTAATTATAATTATTCGAAGTTTTCATTTTCAAGTCATCTTTTTATTCGATAGCTTTACTGATCTCGTAAAAAATTCATTCAAGTTCACACCAATACTGTACACTGCCAATGTTTTGCTGATGTCTTGAGAAGTGTCTTACTAACGTCACTAGTCAAATCTAAAATATATCCAAACCAAGTTGTGCAAACATTCTAATCTTTGTGACAGGCGACTTTGACGCCCAACTGTGCGGAAATGAAAATCGACATACTTCTTGCTAAATATATAAAAAATAGTTTTAAAGTGGAGTCCGCCTCAAAAAAATGTACCGCCAGATCACACTGCTATTTGTAGAAACCTGCAAAGCGTCTAGTTTCAAAAGTTTCCCACAAAAACATTGCGTGACATGAATGACGTTACCCCTTTTATTTACAAAAATAGCTTCAACTTGTCAAAGCAACTACAGTTTCACAATGGTGATTATTAGTACTTTACCCCTTAAGTTTTTTCCTCTGTCCTCCCGCCGAAGCAAAGAAGAGAACCAGATTGCAGATTAGCCCAAAAGTCGACCCAGTATTCCTACAACGATTTACTGTCAAAACTGAAATGAAACCGATTGGTCCAGGCTATCCCCGTAATTTTTAGCCGACAGGAGACTATCGTCTAGGACGACCAAAGGCTAAACTATAAATCGGCCACGCCCGATTAACAAAACATGCCGTTATGACGCCGGAAATCCAGCTCACGCATACTATACCCCGTGACTCACGCAAACCTCCGTCTTACGTGCTACTACAGTCATTCCTTTCTAAACATTTTTTTTTTGACCACAACCGTACCTTTCTACCCAAAAAACTCATGAAACCGCCCGGTTTTAACCTGTTTTAACCTTTCAAAAATTAGAGCGTTCGAAACTAAATAAGATCCGTAATCACAAACAACATACAGCCGTTTACCAGCACTCTTTAAAACTCCTGAAACCCTTCAAAATCAGGCAAAATAAATCTTTGAAATAACCTTTATCAATGTTTCTTATTTTTTATTCAGTTCTATAAAATGCCTTTCATACACTACTGTCAAACAAAAATTTCAATTTCCTCAAAGTTTCAAGACAAAAGAATAACAAATATTTCGTGCACAATGTAATTTGATTAAGCCAATATTATCACGTCAAAAAATACTTCAAGCAATTCAGTGAAAACCCGTTTTTTTTTTCGTACCAACGAAAACCACTTTCGAATAATCAATACATGAAAATAACAATAAGATCAAAAGGAAGAAAGGAACCTTTCTAATTATTTGAAGACTTTCAAAGCCGTGATATTATGCATCCAATCCGCGATAAAATTTAATTACAACAAAATCCAAGTTCTCATTTTGAATTCCATTTTTTTCAGTTGATACCTTTATCCAACTTGTGAAAAATTCCATTCAAGTTCCTATTAATACTGTACATTCCCAATGTTTTGCTCAGGTCTTCAGAAGCGTCTTACTAACCAAATCTAAAATAATTCCAAAACATGCTGTACAAACATTCTACTCTTTGTGACAAACGACTTGACGACCAATTGTTCAGAAATGAAAATCGACACTGTTCTAGCTAAATAAAAAAAAAAAAGTTTTACGGCGGAGTCAGGCTCAAAAAATATACCGCAAGATCACACCCCCATTCATAGTCAGAAACCAGCAAACCATCTAGTTTGCTAAAAAAAACACTGCGTGACATCAATGACGTTACCTTTTTCATTTACAAAAATAACTTTAACTTGTCAAAGTAAGTGCAATTTCACAATGGTGAATATCAGTACAGTATGGGGCCCAGTTCTCGGCCGGGTCCAGTTCTCGGCCACTTTGTGTTTAACGCGTTTTTTCACACTCCAGTTGAATTAAACGAAAAAGGTATTTCCTTCAAACCATAGACTGATTCATGTGCTTTAAGTATCTTGAGTTTGATCGTTCAATTCGATATAGAAAGCTCACACGTCGAGTTTACGCGGAGGTAGGTGAATTTGCATTCCCGAAAAATTTGTTTGTTTACGGCTCCTTAAAATTCATGGATGTAGTTAAATTCGTATTTTATCCAAAAGCCCCCACCATACGAGCTAATTTTTGGCATGTGAAACGTAGAATAATTCAGCTTTCTGCGTTAGTTAACTTTTCGTTAAACCGTTGTATTTTTTAGTCTTAATTTACTTCGAAAGTTTTTCTTGCGACGTTTGCGTATTTGCCAGTTCTCGGCCACCCTGCTCGCTATCACAGCTTAGCGCTTGGTTTTTAATATAATTTCATCTGCTGCTGCCAGAATGAAAGAAAGAAATGTTTTAAAAATAAAGTTCAATCTTATCTCTAAGTTTTGAGCTGACTCTTGTCTTGTCTATTATTTCTACAACACCTAAATCTTTCAAGACCTTTCCACTGCAAAATAAACCATCTAAATGCACGGGTCACACAATGCGTTGCTAGAACCTGCACATAGGCAACTAGGCGCGTTAAAATCCTTCTTTTCTAAAGTAAAACAAAGCCTCATAAAAATAATTTGGGATCGATATAACATAAATAGGTTTACAGAGTGATTTTATGACTGTGAAAATTAATTGAGCATTTTTTTTTACAGATAATTACGCACAAGCTTTTTAGTGGCCGAGAACTGGGCCAAGGTGGCCGAGAACTGGGCCCACAAATGGAGCTTTTATTTTTATTAGTGCTCGGGCAAATTAATTTTTGACCGGTCGATAGCTTTACACCAAAAAGCTGAATAATGTAGCTTGCTCTGGGAGAAATTTCAAGTTCCTGCGGTTCTTCTGAGGTAAGAAATACAAGTTTACGTCAAAAGTGGCCGAGAACTGGGCCCTATACTGTACTTTGCCTCGTAAGCTTTTTTCTCTGTCCTTCCGCCGAAGCAAAAAAACACAACCTGATTACACATTAACCCAAAAGTCGACCAAGTGTGCCTGCAACGATTTCCTGTCAAAACTAAAATGAAAACCATTGCGGTATGCGTCACCCGTAGCGGTTTTGTAGCAACCCCAAGCTATCCCCGTCTTTTTGGCCGCGCTAGGAGACTACGCTCTAGGACGACCAAAGGGTAAACTATAAATCGGCCACGCCCGATTAATAATCCCCGAGACGAAGTCGAGGGGATTATTCAACAATAATCACTGAGCCTAAGGCGAATAATTGTTTTAGTATAATTTTTAGAGGTGATCATCAAGAACTTAAAAAAATAACGATAGCAAACAAGAAAACAGCAAACACAAGTGTTCGCTTGCATACGGTGTAAACCAGTTTAATTCATCGATTACAATCAGAATTTATTTAGTTAAAGCAATAAAACGGAACAAAACAAACACTATGAGAAAGATAGATATCCGTTACCTTTGTATGATTGTTGATGACTTCTAAGCGAAAAAGGGAATCCTCTCGAAAATGAGTAGCTCCGGTGAGAAGAGAACTAAATAATGTTTGCTCAATCGATCTGACTGAGTTTCTCATCGATCGCCGAAACCGCCGTGTTAACGATCATTTCTAATGCCTTGAGAACCATCTCTTGAAAATATTTTCGGTCCAAAAGCCTTGGTAGTTAATTTGAAAATTCCCAGTCTTTAAAATATCCAGGACTTGGACTGGTTTCTTTCAAATCAAAGAAATTTTCATTCAGTAAAAGCGGCCATGTTTACTTTCCTGGATGTCAAAGGTGGCATGGCTAAGTAACCAAGCCTTCAAAGCTATAATCACCTCACGCGGGGTGAATATAGCCTCATAAGCCGAGCTTCTCGACCAATCAGAATGCTTCAATTCTTATAATCACCTCTGAAATTATACTAA
>NW_027557198.1:0-6255 GCF_052425735.1 Oculina patagonica
CAAATTATCTTCATGATACTAGAATCGTGTTTGACAAAGCTATGACGTGACTGGTTGGGAAGCGCAGTACCACAATAGATAGCATGTTGCGTGCGTGAAGGCACATATTCAAATAACAGCCCTCTAAGAGGTCATGTGGTTACCGATATTTTAACAGACTTAGTCAAACTGAGGAAATAGTGAATAGCTAAAATGGTTCTGGAATGATTCATAGTGTAGTAACGATGAAAGTAATTCCCCACTCCCGCCTTCATCAATTATTTTACAAGAAATCAGACAAAAATATGTTAAAAATTTTCTGAGAGATTTTTGGTGAACGTAGTTGTCGTAGGCTTTTTTGCAAAACAAATAACAGATATTGATGTTGGCGGGTCTAAATGTGTTTTTGGTTTACCTCTGGTCCTAATAAGGGGAGAAACATATTAAAGGCAACGGGTTGACCCTTTTCTGCGAAATATAACGATCTCCTTATACTCAGAGATAAATTCAGATATTGATTCCAAGCAATATAAATATAAATAACATTTAAATGCATTTCAGACCATGAGCGTTTGTACTGTACGTAGTACACAACTCTTACCTCGATTTTGATCGATTCATCAGTTGTATTTCGCAGTTGACGATCAAGATCAATAGACATTCTATTATTACTTTCTTCTTGTAGTGTAGGCCACATTCAAATTTGCGGGGGTTGGGTAATAACCTTGTCACGCATTCTACCAAAATTTGTAGCGATCGGACGAAGAATAAATTTTTGGTAACTTTTTAGGCATCGTTCCTGATCGATCCTGAAGAAACGATATTGTATAAAGGGCAGTACGGGAAAGAGTTTTATGCATGGGCAGAAGTTGTTAGGTAAATCCTCGTGCCGTTTCAGGTACGATTTCGTTCTTTCCTTCGTGCTTCGGAAAATATTACTTCGGCCACATGGACGTGGCAATCATCATATTCCAACTACGTTCGCCCATATGCACGTGGCAATCATCATTTTCCAACTACGTTCGCTTATATGCACGTGCCAAGCATCATGTTCCAACTACGTTCGGCCAGCGGTTCATCAAAGCAGTCGATTGTCGATCGTGGAGCGTTCGAAAGCGCCATAATGATTTTGAAAGTGGCTTTTTTTTATTCGGAATCCTCATATTTAACTAAATCCTAACAATTCATCACCATAACTCATATATCCTTCAAAGAATAGTATTGTAATAGTAAAAAGCTACCTAGAGAACTTGAGAAATCCTCGTGCCCTTTCGGTACGCTCTCGTTCTTACTTCGTGCTTCGGAAAGTCTTACTTACTTACACAGGTAGTAACATTATGGTTACCTTGGTAACCACAAAAACTGTGTTGTTTTGTTTAGCCAAGGGATTGTAAAACAATTGCCAGAGGCCTATGTTTTTATCAACCAATAGAAGTTGAAAGAGTTGAAAGTTCATTCTGTTTATCAACAATTTGTAGTTGTCCAGCTTAATGATAACTTCAACGCAGTCTTTATTGTCTAAAACGTTTTCGGTTCCGTTTTTACCTCATGGTAATGAGGTTTAGTTACCATTCTCGAAGTCACGTGTTTCACTCACTCGAACACTCACACAGTGGGCGCTTTCCATTCGACCAAGAATTCTGGTTTGAGTTTCCGGAAAATTCCAGTGACGAATGGAACAGCATTTTCTGATTCTTCTGGTTTACTGCACGGAAGGCAAAACAAAATTTGCATATGGTAGTCGAATATGGAAATTTCTACGGTGCATTTAAATAATGCACTGTGGCAGGTTTGCTGCACATATAACTCGATATTTTTGCAAATAAAAATCATTCTGAGCACTAAAAAAAACCGCCATGAATGACATCGTAGCCTCGAATACAGGGACCTTTCAAAAAGCACACAAGCAACGAAAACGTCGCCAACCCAAAAGGTTTAAAGAGCAATACAGTGGCGTAGCCTGCACGCGCGTTATAAATATTTGTACATTTCTTTGCTGCCGCCTGCAAAACAACAACGAAAATAACCGAGTTAACCTTAATTTTTTATTTGGAGTTTCAAGATCGCTTTCTTAACACAAGTAGCTGCTTTCAGCTGCCCAAATCGCTAAATTTTCTGCCGAAGGAACTTGGGCTGAGTGTAAAATGGTAGTTTTTTCCAAAATTTCCGGAAAAGAGGACAACATCGCAAGGTAGACCCAAATTTTCGAAAACAATTTCCGGAAACTTTCAGTTCCATTTCATTTTGCTCCTGGAATTTCCGGGGTTTTCGGTTGAATGGTTCGCATTTCGGAAAGTCAACACTTTCCGGATTTTCTGGAAACTTTCCCAGGAAATTTCTGTACCATTTGCGCTTGTTCCGAAATTTCCGGATATTTTGGTCGAATGGAAAGCACACACTCACTTACTCACTCCATTCTGATATTAAACCGCAATTAATTAATGCATTAAAGGATAAACGTGCTGCCAGAAAGGTTCTTTAAAACGCCATTCAGCATATAGTAAGTAGGTAAGTAAGTAAGTATGACTTTATTTAACGAGGGTGACACCTGACAGTAATCAAACTGATAAACTTGTGGCCCTCACAAAAATATAACAATAACGGAAATATAACAATGGTTTAAACTTTAAAAATAGATATTGATTTAGATAAAACTATGTACAACATTAAATACAATAAAACAATTAAGAATTAAAATTACATGAATGATTGCGTATGGATTTGATTATTTAAAATTTGTTTAAAAAGAGAACGCTTAAAAAAGTTAACACTTGGGCTCCGTTTTAAGTCCGCGCTAAGTGAGTTCCATTCTTTGATTGTCCTTACACTAAACGTCTTGCCGCCTTCAGTATCCCTCTTATATCGAGGGCAACTTAAGTTTAGGTTACAAAAACGAGTTGATCTTTTATGAGTATCAGTCAATCAAAATATATTATATCAATCATTATATTATATCAATCAAAATTATTCTCCGACCGTTATATTATTGAACACTTATTTTTTACTTCACCGAATTACCAAGAGGTTGCTCAAAGAGCCTTTGATTCATTAAGTAAATTTTATATCAAACTCTTGGCTTTTTAAATTACCTTGCTAATATGTTTTAGACCCCCCCAAAAATCAGTTTTCAGGGGTTAATCCTTTGAAAATTTTGCCTCGGGACAGCTGTATCGTTCCTGACCAGTCACTTATTTAGCAGAACACTTATCTTACTATTATGTCTTTGAAACCATAAGAATTCAGTTTTCAAGCGTTGATCCTCTGTAAATTTTGTCTCGGGACAATAGAGCCTGATAAAAATTGAGATTTTGTAGTGTTTTGATTTGTTTTCGTGTCAAAGTTGCCAATTTTTTTCGTTATTGAGTGAATTTTGTTTTTGTCAGTGCTTTTTCTAATACCACTGCTATTGGGTCAAATACTAGAATCGAGTTTGACAAAGCTATGACGTCACTAGTTGGGAGGCGCGGTAGCACAATAGATAGCATGTTGTGTGGGTGAAGGCACGTATTCTGTATATAAAAACTGTGCTGCCTTGTCTAGCCAAGGGCGTGTAAAACAATTGCCAGAGGTCTACGTTTTTATCAACCAATGAAACAAGAAAATGTTAAATGTATGATAACCCTAGCTTAAATCTACGATCGTCATGAAATGTGGAGTTTCGAGGAGTTGAAATACAGTTGAAAGTTTATTCTGTTTATCAACTTTTTTTACTTGTCCAGCTTACAGTTGAGTGCGAATTAGCGCGCTCATTTTTACCTATTGTAGAGTCTTTTATTCATCCTTCTCATTATTCTCGTAGTGCGTTCCAGTATTGTAGACATTTTTCTAAGCGCGACTGCAGATGTGCTGGGAATCAGAAGATTCGTTTTAAGTTTCCACACATTTAACCTTACTTTTCTCCAGGGCCTTAACTACGTAGCCCAGCACATGTAATATCTTCAAAACTGATTAGCAAATATCTTGAGTTTACAGACTTTGTATCAGTTTGGAAAATAAAGTGGCACCGGATTACCATACAAACATTTTTTTTCAGTAAATATTTAACTTTTGGCTTGAGATTAGAGGATTTCACAATCGTACTCTGCATTTGACAGCGAAAATTCTTAAACACTAAGCATTCGTTTGACAGCTGTGATTCGTTCGGGGACTTTCGAAGACTAATCGTTACTTCCACCATCGCTCGTAAAAATTGGAGGGAGATCTTTGGCACAGGGATTTAACTACATGGCCCGCGGCTTAGTTCCTTATAAGTGTGACTTCATTTCCAATCAGAGATAAATGGAAGAAGTAATAATTATATGAGTAAGCCTTTTCATAATATCCTCGAGTATTTCGATAATTTCCTTCACAGTCTATGTTTTAAATGAAAAAGAGATGATTCCTTTTCTAACACGAGAACTAGATTCGGCTTTGCAATATGTATTTAATTCTCTCATGATGGTGCTTCAACCTTGAGTAAAAACTAAAAACGTGAACAGGGGCAACAAGTTCACCCGCCTTAAAGACTTAATTTTCTTAAGTTAGTCAGATTTGACATACTTCCGACCTACTTATACTCGACGTATAACATGTCTCAGACGGATTGGTTGTCTGGAGGTATTATTCGATGTCTTATTTTTCCAGTCCAAGTTCCCTGAGCGTTCGAAACTGGGCGTGCATGTCAATGCTTAAGAAACATTTATACAACGTTTGCAACACTGTAAATGGCCTTAAACAGAATCGCATTAGGGACAGACCATTAGAAAAGTGATGGGGGGGGGGGGGGAACAAAAAAAAATTTATGCAAGCCAAAATGGTAAGAAAAAAAAATTCGTGCAAAGGAAAAGGCAAAGAAAAAAAATTCGTGCAGAAAGAAAGGTCCTATTAAGCACTGAGAATACCTGTCATCATTTAACACTTGATGAGATCAATTGTTACTCCTCTTCGTGCATAGATACACATAAGGCCTCAACCAAAAAGCGCCATTGGCTACGGTCGGCCGCTGCTCGTTCGAGGTGGCCCCATGTCCATTCGTTGTCCCTCATTTCTCTTTCCACTGTCCTTCTCCAAGTTTCTTTTGGGCGACCTCTCTTTCTACGGCCATCGGGGGTCCATCTAAGGGCGACTCTTGGTAGGTCTGTAGGCATCATACGAAGGACATGACCAATCCATCTCCATCTCCTTCGCTGCACTTGCTGTGTGATGGTTTCTGTTCTTGTAATTCTACGCAGCTCATAGTTTGAGATTGTGTTTGGCCAAAATATGCGGAGAATCCTTCGTAGACACCTATTCTGGAAGACTTCTAGCTTGTGGCTAATGGTCTTGGTCATCTTCCAGGATTCCGCACCATACAAAAGAGTACTTAAGACATTGCTCTTGAAGAAACGGATCTTGGTTTTCTGGCTGATGTTTCTGGATTTCCAAGTACTCCGAAGAGAGGCAAAAACCTGACTTGCCTTTGAAATCCGAGCTAGGATCTCTTCCTAGGCCTACTCTGGGACCCAAAATCGCCCAAAGTCGCCAAAAATCGCCTAAAGTCGCCCAAAATCGCCTAAAGTCGCTCAAAGTCGCCCAAAGTCGCTCTAAGTCGCTCTAAGTCGCTTTAAATAGTATAGATATTTTCTGTAACAAGGCTTTATGGTGTACCTTGAAGATTCCCATGTACATGTATACCACAACTGTACTTAGGTCGGTCACCTAAAATTGCCTAAAAGGTCACCTAAAATTGCCTAAAGTCGCTCAAAATCGCCCAAAGTTGCCTAAAGTCGCCCAAAATCGCCTTAAATCGCCCAAAATCGCCTGTAATTTTGGACAAAATAAGCTAAAATCGCCTAAAGTCGCCTTAAGTCGCCCAAAGTTACGGCGACTTTGGGTCCCAGAGTAGGCCTTCTTCCTCTCCATCTCCGCTGGTTGACACCATTGAACCAAGGTAGGTAAAGTGCTCAACCTGTTTGACTGCTTCCCCATTCAGCATGATGGCTTCGCTGGTTTTGCTATTCATCCTTAAATGACTGGTCTTCTTGGTACTGATCTTTAGGCCCAAGCTCCCTGCTGTAGTTGCCAAGTTGTTGGTCTTTGCCTGCATGTCCTGGTATCGATGGGAGAGCAGCACAATATCATCTGCATAATCAAGGTCTTCCAAGATACTAGTTAGCGTCCATCTAATCCCCCGTTTACACAAACATACTACATTACTTACGTTATACGTTACAAAAGATAATGTACTGTGTAATGTAATATATGTAGGGTTAAACAAAAAAAAAAAACAAAAAAAAAAAAAAAATCTAATCCCCCGTT
>NW_027557199.1:0-6272 GCF_052425735.1 Oculina patagonica
ACGAAATCAAACTCAATCCATTTGATTTTATTTGTAATCCATCTCTTGATAATGTCAATGTCCAGTTACAATATTTTGTAGTAGAGAAGGACCTAGAGCCAAAGAGGCGAGATTATCGCCTGCTCAACATGTCTTTACTGGCCTTCAGTGTTTTTATCTCTAAAATGGATACCCCGTTCTAGACTGGCAGCCCAACATCACAATCCCGCTGGGCAGCACATAACCCATATAGGCATTTTGGGAGAGTACCCTCCCCTAAATCGCACAGGAGTAATCATAACCAACCATTATTGAATGGAATAAATAGAGAAACATTCGAACATCAAACTCACTGTCAGTGTTCTATTACAATACCGTAGAATTCCTGTTATAAGCCCTGGGCTTATACAACTTCGTAAGGGGTTTTCGGCGGGCTTATAAGCGGAGGGGCTTACAGTACCGCCTGGAATCATATGCACATTGGCACGCGTGAAGCTCGAGGGCAGAACGCGTGTATTGCACGCGGGAGGAACGCAGACGAAACCGCGCGGTTCACGAACGAAACCCGCGCGGTTCACGAATGAAAACCGAGGTCAGAAATTCATTTCGGTCAAATGGACGAAAGGCCGACACAAAAGGATCTGTCGGCTATTGTTGTTTTATTGTTTTCGTTTCAATGGATTTTTTCTCACATTTACAACTTGCTTACACCGTATTCAGCAACGAAATGCAAATTTCTTTCAAACAGTTTTTATGGGATTACCGGTAAATTTTGTTGAACTTCAAGATCTTCACAGGTTCGTATTGAATGTTCCGTGCTAGCATGAGAAGCTTTTGAGTCGAAACTTGTCGCTTCGCGAAAGAATTAATTTTTTCAAAAATGCAAAACGTGAATGAAAATCGAAATTAATGAGGCCTGTTAAAACACTTCTCTCGATTCATTCATCCGAAAACGAAGGAAGCGAAAATCTTTTTGCAGCCGCGCCAAGGATTTCTTATCTTCAAATGATCTGACAGATCGACGCCCGTGTGTAAATAAAGGTCGCAAAGGTCACGCTTGTCATGTTTTCTTGCAATGTCTAGTTATGAAAACAAACGTATTTAAAGTCTGTTACTTAACAAGGCGAGCGTTTATTAAGATCGAATAAAAGTTTCACAGAAGATTAAGAAATCAATGACATTTATTTGCGGGGAATGTGTTCTCTTTCGAGCGACAAATACCGACAATTGTCGGCTTCCAATCCACCAAAAGTTCATTTGCCGTCCAACTAGATTTTTGCCAATAAGAATTATTTCGCGCCGATCAGAATAGCTATTTTCGGTCATTTCTTAATTTGACGTTGGGTACGTGATTTTCGGCTCGATGGTAGGGCAAAGAACATGAATCCTGTCTCGCCTTTCCAGACATTCGGTATGCTGGAAAACAACTCGATGAATAAACTTGTCATTTCGCAGCTTTTGTGTTTTGCAACAACTTCCCGACAGTTCTTCCTTCGATCTCCAACCCATCTACATCTTGTAATCCTGACCGTTTCAGAAATTTTCCTTCCCTTCTTTAAGAGTTTAAGAAGAACAAAATTTTTCGCGCGCGACCAAGCTGAGCAAAGTTGATCGATTTCTGAGAAGTGTCAAGCAACGCGTGCTATTCGATTACATAACATTGCCACGTGAATGAACGAGCGCTTGCGTTGCACGTTTAGATTTTGTATTTTTTAAAATCTCATATCTTGTGCCGATAATTTTCCTTCTTAGGGTTTGATCTTCTTTTTATTTTTGATTGTAAAACTTTTGTGACATCGTGCGGAAAACTACCTAAAATATGTTGGTCGAATGAATATGCAAAAATTCAACTGGTTGTGCCGGTCCGGCAGTCTCTGATTCAAAAAATTGCAAAGGGACAAGAAAACCGGTAATAAAATGAATTTGAGTGCAAGCAGGCAAAATAATATTTACTTGTCTAATAAAAAACAGAACAAATAAGACAACGCGAGGACAAGTATGCGTCAACATATGTTTAACTATGCAAATCTTGAATGAAATTAATCGAAGCGTGAACAGCAAACAACTTTTGATGGATTTTCGATTTAAAACTCGTCATAGTACATTTAAAACAGGGCAAGAAATAATCCTGTGATATATTTCGATGTTTAGGCGAAAATTAAAAACGTTCTCTTCAATGTCGCACGTTTTTAGCAGGCGGCGGGATCAAAATGTTATTCCGGGTTATTCCGCTGATTTTTTGGACGAACCGGCGTTCTCTTTTGTTTGTTGTGGTTTCCGATCAAATCTCTTGGGTGACGGTGTCAAAAACCTAACAATGAAGAGCAACAATAAAGCTAACAAAGGCAATTAAAAGCACGAAGACGCGGCTTTGAAGAACGCGTGATTCACTCGGTTTCGTCTCGGTTTCGTCTCGTGCTTCGTTCGTTCCTCTCGAGGTGGACGCACGGGCAAACCGCGTGCACTACCCGCGCGTCCACCTCGGGAAACCCGCGGCTGATGTGCATATGATTCCAGGCGGTACTGTATTATATCCGGGAGGGCTTATAAGCGGAATGAAAAAAACTTTTCGAAACGAGCCACAAGAGTGTTGATGGAAATACGTTCTTTAGTTAAAAACGCATAATAAAGCAACATTTAGCCCTATTTAGTACTGTCATCCGGAAGAGGGGGCTTATATCCGGGGGGGGGCTTATAATCGGATGTATTTTTTTGTTTCCAGGATGATGGGCCTATAACCGGGGGGGCTTATAAGCGGGGGGGGGGCTTATAACCGGAATTTTACGGTATGTTGTAGTAGAGAAGAAGAGCCAAAGAGGCGAGATCATTGCCTGTTCAACATGTCCTAACTGGCCTCCAGTGTTTTCATCTCTAAAATGCATACCCCGTTGGGCACATACCCATATAGGCATTTTGGGAGAGCACCCCCCCCCCTCCTCCTCCTTCTGGTTCTCCTTGTTATTGCTTAGGTTCTTGGGCTTTCCTTACTTTTAAGGGACTCGCGCTATATAGGGAAAACAACTGTCTAAATGCACGCGCAAAATGGCGTAAACAAAATTAGTACTACGCTAGTGCTACAGTTATCAATTTTTTAAAAAAGTGCTGCCCTTACTAACAAATAAAAGCTAACCGCAAGCAAACCGGAGTGGAACTAACCGCAAGCAAACCGGAGTGGAACTAACCGCAAGCAAACTGGAGTGGAACTAACCGCAAGCAAACTGAAGAACAAACGTGATGCGTTTTTTCAATAAATTTGTAATTTTGCGGGTACATCGCTTTTACAGTTTGTTTACGCCATTTTGCGTGTGCATTTAGACAGTTGTTTTCCCTATATAGCGCGAGTCCCTTAAAAGTAAGGAAAGCCGGTTCTTGATGCACTCAACATTTCTTTTCGGGTTCAGTGAAAGCTAGTAGTAATTTGAAATTCAGGTGCTTGCACTCCAATCAAGTACAGTAGAACCTCGATTATCCGGACTCGTTGGGACTAGGCTAAATAGTCCGGATAATCGAGAGTCCGGATAATCGAAAGTATGAATATTAATGAGCCAAAAAAATATGCCAGCGCATCTGACAGGATGCGGTGGTGCGGATCCGCATAGTTCGCTAACTTCGGCATCCTCCGCTTCATCGGCGCATTTTTTCCATATTAAACAGAAAAAAAAAAAGAAACCTTGCTTCATAATAGCGATAAATCAGCTAGTACATGTAACCATCCTCAGAAACAAAAATTCCAAAGAAACTGATCATTTTGAGGCAGTTTTTTCTCCGAAAAAGGCGACGAAAACACGCCGATTCGTTCGTTTTTTTTGACACGTAAACCACCTTGAAATAACGTTTAAATCGTCGTATAACTTATAACTTAGTTATATCTGGTCTTGATTGTGACTAATTAATATTCATGAAAAATTGGGACCAGAGAAGGAAGTCCGGATAATCGAGAAATCCGGATAATCGAGGTCCGGATAATCGAGGTTCGACTGTAACACACAGACATGTGGTGAGCACCAATTAGAAATGAGAATTCTGTTGACATGTGTAAAATGTAAAAATACATGTATGTAAAATAAATGTCAAAATTATCCTTACAAAAGGTCTTACCTTATTTTTAGTAGCATAAACATCTTTGTACAGATAAGCTGTGTTTGTCTCGCCGTTGGCGTCATAGGAAACTTGTATGTGAAGACAGGGGTAATGAGATGAGCAATACCGACCACAGTCGCAACTCATCTCATCTCCCGTCATGTCACTGAAGAGGACTGTACACCTTGTAGTCTTTAGCTGGGTGTCATTCAAGGCAGGATGGACAATCAAAACACCAAGCACAATGAGTAATACCAGGCCCATGAGGAACAACATGAATCCAAGCCTTGCAAGTCGGTATGTACAACTTCGTCGGCCGACGACAGGCCTTCTCACAACAGCCGTCGCAATTCCTTGTCGGATCGCTGCCTCTTGCCTTCGACGGACTTCTTCTTGGCTAAGAACACCAGGTTGCGAAGGAGCTGCGGCGGGATTATACGTATAATATCCACCTTGTTGTTGAACTGGCGGATAAGACTGGACGGGCGGCTGTTGATTTCCTCCAGGGTAAGAAAATGGCGGATACCCTACATTCGGAGCCCACACATTCTGTTGTTGTACGGCAGCATTTTGAATCGTTGCTGGGTTTTCCACTCGAAATTGCGGCACTTCAGAATATGGTGGTGGTTGCTCGACCGCAGATTCATCTACATTTCCACCAGTTTCGTTCTGCACTTTCGGCAAGTTCTTTTCGTCCATGTTTTCTTCCCCAAACTACGCAATTCGTTCCCAGAGGGTAAAGCGGGCTCTGTAGATCTCGTCACCTGAGCCCACGTACTAATCTTTTGGACAGCACCTTTATTTTCCAATCAGGAGGTAGGTAGGTCATGCATGCCATAAATATAGTGTATTTTGATTCAGTACTAATTTCCGGGAGTTTTGGCCGTTGTTGATAAACCCTATTCACTTTTTTTTTGTTTCATTTACTTTTACGGGCAGATTTTCAACTGGAAATTGCCTTATATCTACCGCGCTTTGCAAATGAGTTTTCACAGGCTAATTTTAAGTTAGACCACAGGCTGCCCAGGCTCTCTCGCTAATTATTTGTTAATTATTTGCAACGGTCGTTGTCGGTTCGACTCAAGCGATCGAAAAATATGCTCCATAAATGGACGAATTTGAGATCTTTCGTTCCTAAATTACAATAAACTGTAAGCCATATAAATAAAGATCACTTACCTATTGTTGTTTGTCTCTTTTTGTGTGATTTTGAGGGGTTTTGGGACGTTTATTCCTCACTTGCCGCTGACGCCCCCTACTAATACCGTCCCAAAACCCCTCAAAATCACACAAAAACAGACAAACAACAATAGGTAAGTGGTCTTTATTTATATGGCTTCCAGTTTATTGTAATTTAGGAACGAAAGACATTCTACAAATTCGTCCAGTTATGGAGCATATTTTTCGATCGCTTGAGTCGAACCGACAACGACCGTTGCCGCAAATAATTAACAAATAATTAACGAGAGAGCCTGGGCCGCCTGTGGTTAGACTATTAGATTTCATAGATTAAAAGAAGTTACGTACTACGGGCGGAAAAAAGACGACAAGCGAAATGAAGAATTAACAGGTTATTGTAGCTCTTCACCTCATTACCGCGTTGCAACTGTATTGGATTCATGTCACAGCGTTTTTACAGACAAGCAGGTTTTTAAACTTCCATTTCCATGAACACCTGTTCCGCTAGACAATTGAAAGTGCCGCATGACGCCGGTGTCAGAATTTTTTTTTCGTATGGCCCGGTAAAAGGGGAGTCTAAAAATAACCGTCTGTGAAAACGCTGTGACATTGACGTAGTATATTAACCCCGTATGCTCTGGATAATGGGCTCCTGAGCATTCTTGGCTCCCTACAGGCCACGCCCAAAGTAAGGAACGCTGTCGTTTCAAAAGTCTGTCTTTCACTAAAGGAAGATGGGCTATATCCATTGCAAATAAAGACCAGGCCGGGTTGTTCAAAGCACGATTAAGCTAATCCAGGATTAGTGTGAAAATTGATTTCCGTTTTTAACTTCTTAGTGAGGTTTTCTGATTAGATATTCTGTCCTCGAGTTTTGACATCGACTAATCTCAAACTCCACAAATCATAAGCAATAAAAACACTTTTATACACGAGAAATTGACCGCTCAATAAACTTTTTAATCCTGGGTTAGTGTTAATCGGCTTTCGAACAACTCTTCTGGTCCATAGAAACTTCAAAATGTGAACAAAGT
>NW_027557200.1:0-6249 GCF_052425735.1 Oculina patagonica
CGTTAACAAATCGGAATAAAGGTTAGTTTTTTCATTGACTTTCAATTGACCAATTTTTCTGTTTATTCAATCGGATTAACAATGCTTCGTGTTAACGAAAACTTAATAGTGAAATCAAAACAACTTAGCTCATCGGCACGGCAGCATTGCTCACACAGAAGTGCGCTGAAGTCTTGTGTTATTATATAAAACAAATAGATTTCATTTTGCCGTGGGTCTGTTCAGTAATAGATCACAGAAGACGTCAAAATGTGGTATGAACATCAGTGACCCACTCGGCTAGCGCCTCGTGGGCCACTTCTCTGTTCATACCACATTTTGACGTCATCTGCGATCTATTACTGAACAGACGCACGGCAAAATGAAATCTATTTGTTAAATAGATCACAGAAGACGTCAAAATGTGATATGAACATCAGTGACCCACTCGACTAGCGCCTCGTGGGCCACTTCTCTGTTCATACCACATTTTATGATCTATCAGAGTACAGACACATGGATGACGTCACGCGGTGGTGTGACTCGCGCGCGTGATTAGAGTTCATAGTCCAGATCAGAGTTGTCGGCAAAGTTTTTCAAACTTGCGAGGCCACAACAAAGCAAAAAAGTTCAGCTTAATTACAAATCTTCAGTGAGAAACAATACGCCAAGCATCGTTCACCTTTCGAAGCATTTAACTAGGCGAAACAAGCTTGAAGAAGACAGTGAATTATTCGAGAAATTATCCGAAATCTGTATGAAAGTTTGACCGGTGTTGTACAGTTGGACGACGCCACGGGAAACAAAGGAATTGCGGTTGAACGCTTCGGTTAATGCTCACAGATTTGAACAACTTTCCAAATCGGAATAAAGGTTAGTTTTTTCATTGAATTTCAATTGACCATTTTTCTGTTTATTCAATCGGATTAACAATGCTTCGTGTTAACGAAAACTTAATAGTGAAATCAAAACAACTTAGCTAAGGTTAAAATTACGCCGTAAAGATAATAAGTTCTGTTCAATGCGTAAATAATTTTACGACGTAAATTTAATACGTGAAGTTTGAAATTACGACGTAAAGTTAATAAGTGTCAATCACTTAACGTCGTTACTTCAATTATGACATGAACTTAATAAGTTAATTTTTTTACTTGAACTTGTTGAAGTTAAGGAGTTAATTTTTCTACAAGATAACTTCAAACTATCTTGTGTAAAACTCATCAGTGTTTTTTAGTTTATAATGTTTTTCATGGGTTAAGTTGTCTTTTACTAGTATTAGAATAGTGTAGACCAAAACTCCGTGAAATTCCAGTGGCGTAGCTCCTTTAAGGGTTGTCAATCATGAAAGCGTTCCGGCAACTTCTTCTTAACTAGCGCAAAAAAAAAATGTCACGTTTTGTATAGGCAAAGGCTTCGTTTCATCAAAATGCCATGAATAAACAGCAACCTTAATTGTTGTTCAGTTTTCAATGTTCCTCCCGCCTTGTAGTTTCATTTTTTCCGTTTAGCGTATTTGCATTATGAGATCACATGTTATTTTCACACGCTATTATCTTTGGACCTAAGGCAATTTACTAACCAGTGGTAATTTGGATAAACTATCAAATTTCGGTTTATACAACTTGCGTCAAATTGGTCAGTTTTATATCTGGTTTTCTAAACAGAAAGCAAACTGAGCGCTTTAGCATCACAGAATGTGGCCTTTCAGTGATGATATTGGTATGCTTGTTGTTCAAACCATAAGTAGGCCACGTGATCGATGCTATTAGTGAAAATTGCCTAAGGCACAAACCGCCCTTTCTGCGGTATGCATATTGCATCTTAATAACCAAAAAACTTGAAAATGTTTAGCGGCCACTAAACAGAAATAATTCAAAATGCTAAAACACTTTAGTCATTTTTTTCTTTCATGAAAAGTCGCACGTCTTCTGTTGAGAATTTTTTGCAAAGATTTAAGTATAACTAGAAGTAGCTTTTACATGTAATCAGACCCTAAGGGTCTCATTACATGAGCCGGGCTGGCCCGGCTAGCCGGGCTGGCTCGGTTTGCCGAGATCTCGGCACGTCTGTTAAACGCAACAAAAATCAACTTCGCGATTACATGACAACCGGGCCATCCCGGATAGCCGAGATCCTGGTATCGCGATGCCGGGATCTCGGCTAGCCGGGCTGAAAATTTTCCATGTAATCGCGTTAACCGGGCCAGCCCGGCTAAGCGGGCCGACATTAAATTTCTCTTCCGAGCACAATATCCGACAAAAAAATCAATGCTACTCCTTCTAAATAGGATGTAGAGGTAACGTAACCCATCCAGCTGCATAAGTGCAAAAAATTAACCACCAAATTGTCGAAAAAAGGTGATTTAAGATCATTCGTGCTCTGATCATTCATGCTAAAACCGGGCTGAAAGTCATCTCGGCAAACCGGGCCAGCCCGGCTAACCGGGCTCATCAGTAATACCGGGCTGAAAGTCATCTCGGCAAACCGAGCCAGCCCGGCTAACCGGGCCAGCCCGGCTCATGTAATCAGGCCCTTACTTGAGTGGTTAAGCAAATATAGAAAATGGGGGTGAACAATAGTTAGAACGTATTGGCTCATTCCAAGAAGTGATAAGTGGATCTGTGGTCATGGATGAGAGCTTAAACAGTGGAAAAACAAACAAAAAGTATTTCAATCCCTTGACGGAGTTATGAAGCAAATGTAAAACGCGAAGATCAGAAAAAAATGCTCCTACGCCACAATGTTGGAGTCAATTATCTAGAACATTCATTATTTAAACAATTATATAACAAACTCCGTGTAAATAAGCCACTGATTTCACTTCAGTTGATGGTCAATTGATTCTGCGGTAAACTCAGCAGGAATTTTTTTTGACCGTCAACGTAACACAAAAAAACATTTGCATTTAGTACAAGTAATAATTGGAAACATAGCAAGACATCTTAGCCCGTCAATTTTTAACTATTCAAAAAATGAAATGCATAAAGCTAAACTGCGTCAGTGTTCCACTGGATTCACTTGGTTGAATGCCACTCCCTTTCAAATTTTTTGAACGCAAAAGTTACAGCACATTTTTTTGTTTCATTGCACCTGTAAACCGCAGTTCACCCCGAGAGAAAAAGGTGCCTGGCCTATCTTTTACGCAAAACAGCACTATCAGCACAAAAGTCCCTGTTGAACATTTTTGTATTATCGGAAATCCGTTTTCTAAGATTTCAAAGTTTGTTCGAGTGCTAATTATCATTATAATGATATCATTATAATGATATCATTATAATGATAATTATCTAAACCGCGTTCAATATTGATAAAACAGTAGTACCGTTTTTCCCTTTTCTTGCTGACGTTCAAAAATAAAATTTGCTATGTGTTTCTGTATTTTGAAGCTCAACTTTTGACAAACGGCTTTGCGTTTGCGCTATGAAAGTATGAAAGAGTTGCAGTTGAAAAATACACTATAATGCCAATACAATGTTCAACTTACCACAGATTGAAACTACTTTGCACAGGAAACTCGGCTCTGGAAACTATGCAAGGACAGCTTTCCACTGAAAAGAAAAAAACAAGTTAAAATCGTATATAGAAACTTGCAGTTAACTCGCATTCAAAAATGATGTTGTCACCTCTCTAAGCTCCGCTGCGAAATGAACTAATATCTGCTTTGCTTATTAGTTAAATGTATCCAAATGCGGCGTAAACAAAACTGAAAGAAAACAAATGACAAATAAAAGTATGCGTAACATTTAATGACCGTGGTTCATACATCGTAATAGAAAAAAATGAATGTCTACCTTATTATAGGAAATTAACGATACATGTTATTAACGCGAATTTCAAAAATTCGCGTTAATTTTATTGATGTTAATTAATATAAACACGTTTACTATAAGCATTTAACCAGAACTTTTCTTAAATTCGCGTTAATTTTATTACGCGTATATTTTGTTCGCGTTGTTAAAATGCTTCGTTATATTTCTATAATAAGGTAGTTGACATTCAGAAGACGTCAAAGAAACGTTGGACAATGTTTGATAAATTACGACGTAAAGAGACGTGCATAGCCAAGTTGAAACGCCATAACACACTTGCATGAGTAGGAGTTAAGTATTTTATTGTGTAAATGCTTTCATCAAAGAATTCTAGAAAAATAGTTTACCATTCTCACTCATTAATTATGCCGCTCATTGTCCGGCGTGGATAAGATATGGGAAAAGATTGTGGCCGAGGCAATGAGCGACTGGGTGAGAAAGCACTATAGCTGTGTATTACGTCGCCGAAGGGGGAGGTGGGAGGGTCGAAAATTTGTTCGGACTTCCCGGCTTGCGTATCTCTTTCGAAATGTCCCGAAACTAAGCAAAGAGATCTTTAAATACCGCGATTGTGCACATGCTGACTAGGCATTACATAATACAACTATCTATAAACAAACAGGGTTATGTAATCCACGCACTTGTGAATTCCGCGTCATAATTATGAATGAGAATAGTTTACCATTCTCACTCATTAATTATGCCGCTCATTGTCCGGCGTGGATAAGATATGGGAAAAGATTGTGGCCTACGGCTGCTCACGCACCTTGCTGCTTTAGTATAAACGCCAAAAGATCTCCGCATTTACAGGAAATAATCCACAAAATACACCTTCTCCCCAAAACTCAGAAAACCCCTCAAACCCCAACCGGTATATCCAACCACGAGAGAGGCCCAACCCAGCTAGTGGGGTTACTTCCCTATACCATATCATAGCATGTATTTAGATCGTGGCTTATAATGAGAGTGAAGTTAAGAGTAAAGAAAACGCCAAGACCTAAGGCGGACAGAATAACACCAGTGATGTCTGCCGAGAAAGGAAAACGTAAGACAAAAACGAAAAAAAGAACAAAAGGGAAAAACCCCACTAGCCAAGCTGGACCAGGAATCCGTCGTAAACGGATTATAGGGTGTAAATTAGAATACCCTTCTGATCGCGACAAGGCCAGTGGAGGGGGTGGACTGACTATTTTTTTTATTATTTTAAAATGACATAATATTTTGAATTGTTAAGATTCTAGCTAGGGGAGAAGTAAAGGATAAACATAACTCCCGTATAACCCAGGTTGTAGCGTCTAAACGTGGATAAAATGCCTCACTCCGTGGATAAAAACGGCCGACCGGCGAGCTTTTAATAATTACAAACTAAACCTACAGAAATATACAATTGTCTATTTAAAGTTCCGCACTGGGATGTGTTAGGTAACAAACCTTACGTTAGCCTAACGTGTTAACACTTTAACCTAAGCTCATTAACACTCAAACAGCAGTAAGCTCTTAAACAAAAGTCCACACAACTACTGTATTTTTCTTGACATGAAAGCTTATCAATTCCAGACCGATAAACCATAACAAAGCACCTAACACACCAACACTTAAAAGGACCGACACATGACTGTTGCCAAATACCCTCGATACCCAATTCAAACTTTAAACAAAGACGACGCATGGCTCTTGCCAACTTAGCTCGACACACGAGCACGCTTGAGACCAAAACCGTAACACGTCGTGAAACAAATTGTGCTCAACAAAGGAGCTAACATAATTATAGCCGACACACGGCATGTTCCAATTTCTACTCGACACACGAGCAAACGTTTTAGCTACAACCAACAGACAGCATCTGCCAATTTCTGCTCGACATACGAGCGAACGTTTTAGCTATAACAGCCGACACACGGCGTCTGCCAATCTCTGCTCGACACACGAGCGACGGAACGTTTTAGCTATTACAGCCGACACACGGCGTCTGCCAATCTCTGCTCGACACACGAGCGACGAAACGTTTTAGCTATTACAGCCGACAAACGGCATCTGCCAATTTCTGCTCGACACACGAGCGAACGTAAGCTACTACAGCCAACATACGGCGTCTGCCAATCTCTGCTCGACACACGAGCGAAGGTAAGCTATTAAAGCCGTAATAAACGGGGTCCGCTAATAAATTGCCATAAACAGAACTAGATATAAAGCACACTACGCGATAAACAAACGAGATAGCAAGCGAAAAAGAAAGCATATAAATGTTTTAAAATACCGAGTAATTGTTGTATACGTTGTCCCGCTTCTCCGGAATGCTGTGGAACTGGAAAAGCGGCAGAGACTGGATATAAGCTGAAATACAGTGTAAGTCCTGTAGTTTTTATAGCAGCAGCAGGGTAGGTACAGCCATTTACTTGCTTGGGCTTCGGCGACGTACGGCGAGAGTATAAGAAAATTCGTCCGGACTTCCCGGCTTGCG
>NW_027557201.1:0-5916 GCF_052425735.1 Oculina patagonica
ACCGAGTTATTTCCAATTAATGAATTAAAATTAACCGGGTAAACAAATGTCTAGTGTGGCCGCGTATTTGGAGAGTTAACCGACTCTTAACCAGGTTAGCAGTTCCCATGGAAATTAATCAAAGAACAAAAGATTTTTTAACTTGGGTTAGGTTAATTCTAAACTACCTTTCTGGGTCGTTTTAACCAGGTTAGTGGTTTCTTATCAGATTCAACTATTGTTTTATTTGTCAAATGTGTCAATCATCTCCATGTAAGAGAAGATATTCTTTTCCATTACACGCAAACATGCCGCTCGGACACAATTCGTGGCTTAATTCTATAATTTCTTTTGCTATTAACAAACTCTAGAAACCACCAGAGAAATGCGGATTATTTGGCTCAGACAGGGCTCTCATGGTTCTGATGATCTCTTCCGTCTCTTCGCCGATTCCTTGGAAAAACGTGCACTTGAAGGCCTTGAAGGCGATTTCGATATGCCGATGAGGCTTAGAAAGACTGCTGAAGATTAACATATTCGAAACAACTGGGCTTGAAATTTGCGTTGAACGCATTCGGAAAAAATAGAGCGGTGTAAGCCGAGAATGCATTGAAATTATAAATCTTAAAAGCAGGAGAAGAAATGAGCAAGTAATAAAATTATCATGAAAGCCGGTCGCTTTTTGTTTTTTTTCAAATAGCATCACTTTAGTCTGGTCTAATCGTAATGCGGCCGCTAAAAATATTTAACCGAGATAGTTTTGGTAACCATACTTTAACCCAGTTAAGTTTTGTGGAAATTTTTAACCGGGTTTCTAAAAAATTAACCCAGTTAACTCTCGAATGCGGCCCTGGCCAGTGTGTCAAACTATAAAACACTATCGAGCTTAAGTGCATGAAGTTAGTATTTGGTTACGGTATTGTAAATTAGTTTCAACATATTTTTTGCTACTAAAATGGCTGATTCCCTCTATAGCACGTACCTGCAGGGAATCACGGTAGTTGTATTCATCAAACCATGCGCGAGACTCAGCAATGTGCATCATTGCTGAGTCTCGCGTATGGTTTGATGAATACAACCACCATGATTCCCTGCAGGCACGCGCTTTAGAGGGAATCGGGTATTGGCTGACTTACATAAGTCATTAGTGTCGGTTTAGACCTAGTGTTAATGAGAAAACCTAACTCATAATTAACTTTCAGCCCCAACTAGTGGGGGCATTTTACTGTGCAACTGGCCCACATGGTGAGGTTTGCCAGGGGGGGGGTGGTGCTTGTCTAGCTTGGAATTGACTGATACATTATCTTCCTTGCAAAAAAGGTGTTCAAAAGTGTGCAGCTAAAATACCATGTGATGCCCACTGGTCATGCAGTGTTGTGGTCAAGATTCATTTGAGAGTTACTTGCCATGTCTTCTCCCCCAAAAAACCTTTGGTGACAAGATTGTAAAATTTTACAGCCCTAGTCCGAACGTGACGTCACAACATGGTCAAAATGGGATTTCCATTTCCTTACTATTTTTTGCTTTAATTTAGCAGTTGCACCAGTTTTCAATACCAAAACAGTAACTATGACCGAAAAAACAACAAATTCGTGACTTGAAAAAAAAAATTGCAGTCGTTTTATTACTATATTGAAGTCAAGTCTAAAATCATGAAGAAAATGACAAATCACGTCGCTCAACATAACGACATAATTTTTTTGCAGCAAACTTACCTAACCACAATGAAAATAACGACTGCACTAAGAAAGTAGTTGGTCTGGTAATAAATGAGGTTGTTAATCATTCTGTTCTCCATCCTATCCCTATCTTGTAAGGTTGGAGCAGTGAACTGAGCATCTGTAACAAAGTCTTGAAGTGAGCGCAGAGGCGCCATTTCCACCGCCACAGGAGGGAGCGGTAAACTCGTCAGCTCGGTTGTCCCGAGGTCTTGGGCAATCGTGACGTCACGGCCATCGAAGCGTGGAAACGCTAAAAAATTTTCGAAAATGGCGGCGTAGCCAATGAAAGATAACACTGGTTCAAGCTGTTTTTCTACTCATTCCAGCTTCAAATGGTGTCGTGTTTCGGTCAACACATGTAGCTGTTTTCGTTCTTTCTTTAGAGGTAGGTGGAATTTAATTTTTACCATTAAATGATACAAAAACTGCATTTCAAAGCATTTCGGGCCTAGCCTTGTGAGTGAAAATTGTGGGGGTAGATTGTAGTTATTCGCACGGTAAAATTCCTTTTTTTCTGTGATCGGTAACGTAAAGGGGTGTAAAACTTGGTCTCAGAAAAGATTATACACACAAGAAAACATTGTACTTAAAGATAGCTCCGTATAATCAACAGTAAAAATGATCAGTCCATTTGGAGGTCGATCTTTGATCGTCTTGATGAACTTCTGCTCAAACTGTTCTGTAAAAACTTACAGAAAACAAAAAAATTATCACAAATATGATTAAATAAGGGGGTCACAGGCTACTTATTTTTACTTGGAACTATTTAATGATTTTAATAAGCTTCTGAATTACTTATTTTGACTGTTGTGCGGTGAAGCTTGCAAATTCCTAGTAACTGCTTGAGTTAATATGATTTTCTTGAATTGTATTGGTGCTAAGTGTGGAAAATATAAGTTAAATATTTTGTCTGAAGTTTTATTTGGCCAGGTACTGATCTGGTGATCGACTTCATTGAATTAATCCCACAAATGTTTGTGCATCCTTCTATTGCATATTGTACACTTCCTTCAATGTATATGATAATAGACCAGAAATTAATGTTTTCACCCAAATTAAATGTTTTAAATTAATGTTTTTCACAAATCTTTGGACAAATTTACATTGCATTAATTTACATCATGAGACCTTCGACTATTTTTTGCAATAATGCTAACCATCTTCTGCTCCTCCTACAGGACAAGACATTCTTGGAGGACGTTCCCAGTTCCCCATTCTCATTGACCACAGATAAAAAGCAAGGGAAAATCAACTGGCAACCACATTTCCCTGATATGTTTCTTATCAACCCAGGGCTTGAGACTAACGGTAGCCAACTAGCCAAAGGCTACTAAAATTTAGGTTTTGGCTACCTGGTTTAGCATTCCTACTACTGCCATTTGGCTAGCGAAAAACTCGGAAAAGTCAACTGTTCTTGATAGAAATTAATATACCGGACTAGTGAAAAATTACTTTTGGCTGGTAAAATCTGACATGTCACTAGCCAGTAAACCAGTGAGTTTAAATGTTTAAGTGTCAAGCCCTGTCAACCTCAACATCTTCATCCGGTACATCAACAATGCTTGCTGGAATAGTTGAGATAATTTGATATTATGTATTAAAATGCTTGTCAATTATGTCTTGAAAGTAAATATGAAAATAATTTTGGAGTAAAGTTTCTGGTTTTACAAATATATTGAAAGCTAGATCACAGGTTTACCACCTGAGCAAGATACGTTCTTCCTCTGGTTCTGTTGCTCCAGGGGATCACCCCCTTCCAAGATCTATTGTTAAACATTTAAATATATCACTTTCTATGACATTCATGGATTAGAGCATTTTTCTAATTAAAAATATGTAACAGAGTTTGCAACATCTGTTACCTTTGCCTTTCTTCTGTACAAAAGTGGCTCTCGCTTGTAAATAGTTTGAAAAAGGCATTGACAGGCTTACACAGACTCCCCTATTGTGGTTTTAGGTTAGCGATGCACAAGCCTTTAAAGTTTTGCTCTGACAAGTAATGTCTTTGAGTGATTTACCTCTTTTGTATGATATAATCAGAGGCGTTTTGTAAATTGATTTCAGCAGTGGCTGACTTTGGATGAGACCCCAATGTTGCATCAGTTTTTGTGTAAAATGTTTAACCCCTGGGTGGTATGTTGTCACAAAAAGGCATTATTTTGCATTTATGTATCAGTCAATTCCAAGTGAGATCATGCCCCCCCCCCCCCCCCCCCGGCAAACCCCCGGGCATTTGACTTTTTTCAAAATGTCTGATCAAATTCCCCACTATGTGGGCCAGTTGCACGGTCAAGGTCGGGGCTGAAATGTAATTGTGAAAACTGTATTATTAAAAATGATCACTTGGGTGTCCAATTACAGGTATCCAATTTGAACAACTTCAAATTGGATACCAGTAATATAATTGGACACCTATGGCATTCGCGCATCAATTACCTTTTGAAATAACTTGCCTGATTAATCCTTGAATTGTACACCACTCAGTCTAATTACTATTACTTATCATCATTTTATTTTTTTGGGGCAGAGGGGGGGGGCATGGTAGAATGAGCACCTTACCCCCACAACATGGGACACCCCAGGGATTTGTGAGTTTGTTTGAGTATAAAATTATATTAACAGCAATGATAATGATACAAATTTAATTGTACCCCACTAACCTTAGCATCATTGTTATGTAGATGCTGTAGTTTTTTTCAGTTGGTTGACTAGTTTGCCTTTCTTTTTGTTTATGGCCATCCTTCTTTGAATTAGTTTGCATTACAATAATGCCTGGGGAATAACATATCCATGGGTATAAACAAATGTGCATAAAAATGATGAAAACATGCACATTTTTATTGTAGTATGTAGTTGAAAAGGCCCTTGCCCAAGAGGGGGGAGTGGAGTGACCAAAACAGATCTGTTTACATCCAAGTATACTGACAAGCAGCTTATTCTGTCTTCTACCTCTGCTGTTTAGTTATGCACCTTATTAAAATATTCAAGTTAAACCAAGGTTTGCCTAAATCTTGTTAAATTATTTAGGGCCGGCCTTCAATATTTCCGTATTAGACTTGTCATTTCAGTCAAAAAACATATAATTTTGAAGTTTGTAGCCGAGATGAACTGAACGATGCGGACGCCCGAGGAAACAGCTTGAGAACAATTTTTAATAAACAGGACGAATTTTGGTCAAAAACCATGTCCATGTGTTAATAGCCTTTAAGAATTGCAAATGGTGCTTCTATTTCTGAAGCTACTTTCTGAAAAATTGGCTCTGGAAGCAATTTTGTCGTTAACTATACGGCTGCACCAGCTTAAACGAGTACAGTGGCTTATCAATCCCCTACATGCATGGTATGGATAATTTATCTTATAAAAAAGTTTTATTGGTTAAATCACGTACCAGGTCAACATATTGGAACTTTTAGGTTCTTCCTGATCTTGTGAAAACATCCTACGCCTCTTTATAAAGTCGATCGATGTCTTTTTGTAAATCATTTATATTTGTTTTCGAGGGAAGCTCGCGTCAGCCTCCGCAATAATTTCCTCGCCGAGTACGGTGGAATTACTTTTTTTAGATTATTGTAGGGATTTTTTAGAAATACTAAGCAAATCACAACAGCAAATGTAAACTTAACAAGCCGTGTTTTGGCTTATGGGTTTGCATTAGAAGCACTTTTATCATTTTTGTGCCTATTTCTTCATTTGCTTTTTCGCGGCAATCACGCAAACTACGCAGCCGGTACCCCCAGTGAGCTGTGGTTAAAGTCACTGATCATTTTAAGAAAGCTTTTTAACGATTTAATGTTTTCGGTCATTTAAAGTTTTATATTTTTTCAACCTCATATCGTTCTCTCCGTGGTGTACATCTTAGTGTTTGAAAGATATCGGCCTTGAAATAGCGCAACATCGTAACATTTTGATCACGATCCCTATCGATCGATCACGAAATTTTTTGTTTTAATTACTTCATGGCTATGTGTTTTAGCCAAATTTGAACCTAAAAGGCTTACTCGTATATAAGATTCAGCATATCAACGATCCTTTCATGATTTTTGTTATGAACTGTTTGATTACAACCGCATAAAACACTCACGGGGAAGCCATTTGTTTGCCTGAGTTTAAACTTCCCGGGCCAGCCGACTCATGACGTCACGATTGCCAGACACCTCGGATTTTTTTCCCCTATTCGCCCACTGGTGCCCAGGCCCAAGTTTACCGCTCCCTCCTG
>NW_027557202.1:0-6239 GCF_052425735.1 Oculina patagonica
AGTGTAATACTCCATAATTTTCGAGCTTTTTTAAAAGTTCGCGGACACCGTACCTCACCGATTTCGCTGAAATTTGGCATGCAGTCTTTTTTTAATGTCCTAACTACCAAATGGATATTAAAAAGTTTCAATTCTTTTTATTTTGGAAAATATCGAGAAGGCCGATTTGAAGCGTCCGTGACGGCTCGCCAACATGGCGGATCGAAGGTGTTCTTGTTACTTCGACACTGAACCTGCCGTAACAGTTTCTCGATCATACTTGGTATAGTTATAAAGAACTATCTTTCTTCTTTCTATATATCAAAATAGATTCGGCAAATGTTGAGTTTGGATGATCAACGGCCAAGAAGTTCGAAGGTATGTTAACGATGTTTTGAACAGTCTCAAATTTACTACAAAATGAAAGGCTAATAACTCCACTGTTATCTCGATTTAGAACAAGCCATTTACCATGAACAAAGCTTGCTCATTGGTGAATTGATTCCATTAATAAAAAAATTGGGGAAATGTAACCGTTAAGAATAAAAAATTATGGAACCTCTAGTAAATTGGCAATTTCAGCGCCATTTCAGCGGATCAGCTCATTTAACAGCAAATAATCGGGAGAAACATGAAAGGGTTACAGTCGTTTATAATAAGCAGTTTCCATGTATTCTTTGTTTATATTAAACAAATACATGATCTTTGCCAAAGATATGGCGATTTTTGAGCGTAGGATCGTTTTTCCAAATTTTTATGTCGGCAACTTTATTTTATTTGTTGTCGAGATTATACGCTGTTGTTATTCAATATTCGTTTCACAAGAACTTCTGTTGCTCGCATTTCCCCGAAATCACTGTTTAAGAAATTGCCCATTCCCAAACAGGGTCATTCTTACTTTTTCTTTAAAAATTACTAGGAAAGCAAGAATGTCATAGAACAGTTTTATACTAGTAAAAATACCTGTCAGACATAACTTCAACTGTTCAGGGTGTTATCTGGCTGTTTTCACAAATAAGCAAATTAAGGAATTCTTAAAGTGCCTATCTTTAACTATTTCACGCTTAAAGATTCCTCTAAATCTTTTCGCCTACCTTTTGGCCAAACGAAGTTTTGTGTCTCCAGGCAGAATGCTCGTTATCAGCAATGAAAGTCGAAGAGATACAGAAGCTCGAGTAAAATTCTAACTGCTGTGAAATGAACATCGTTTGAGCTTGACGTGTATTTATAGATTGCTCATTTAACAGCAAATAATCGGGAGAAACATGAAAGGGTTACAGTCGTTTATAATAAGCAGTTTTCAGGTATTCTTTGCTTATCTTAAACAAATACATAATCTTTGCCAAAGATATGGCGATTTTTGAGCGTACGATCGTTTCTCCAAATTTTTATGTCGGCAACTTTATTTTATTTGTTGTCGAGATTATACGCTGTTGTTATTCAATATTCGTTTCACAAGAACTTCTGTTGCTCCCATTTCCCAAATCACTGTTTAAGAAATTGCCCATTCCGTAACAGGGTCATTCTTAAATTTTCTTTAAAAATTAGTAGGAAAGCAAGAATGTCATAGAACGGTTTTATACTAGTGAAAATACCTGTCAGACATAACTTCAACTGTTCAGGGTGTTATCTGGCTGTTTTCACAAATATGCAAATTAAGGAATTCTTAAAGTGCCTATCTTTAACTATTTCACGCTTAAAGATTCCTCTAAATCTTTTCGCCTACCTTTTGGCCAAACGAAGTTTTGTGTCTCCAGGCAAAATGCTCGTTATCAGCAATGAAAGTCGAAGAGATACAGAAGCTCGAGTGAAATTCTAACCCCTGTGAAATGAACATCGTTTGAGCTTGACGTGTATTTATAGATTGCGCTCGAGCTCCGTTAATTAAGTTTATTCATTTGGCGATCAGATAAAAATCAATGAATGATCAGAGTTATTAAAGTCCATTTCTAAGCATGAGAGACACGGAAGTTTGTTTCAGAAGCATTTATGCATAGAAATACCGGTTTATTTTTGAGCGATAAATCTGCATTTATAATAGCTGGGAATTTTGTGGTGTTTTTTGGTGTTTTTTTTTTTTGAGGGGGCTTGGGGGGGGGGGGGGAGGGGGGTGTGGAAGTGGTACCTTCGTATCCTCTTTTGTTCTTTTACACAGTGGCCTGAATTTGGAACAGTTCGGGGAATTGATTATCAATTACTCTTCGTTATGCCATGTCACCCCTTAATGTGGGAGCGCCGCGCCTCAATTCACGATAAAAAATTTATGGCCGCCCGGTCCATTTATGTAGTTCTCCGCCAGGTCTCTCAATAGGCAGGTTACGAGCCTAGTGGCCCATCAGGCCGGAGCTCATACCGGTTTCCGCAACGTGAAGCGACAACGAGTATTTTTTACTCCACCCGGATGGGATGCTATTCCATCGCAGGGTTACCTCCCTTCCCGAAAAGCTAAAGATTGACTGGTAATCATTTTTACACCTGGGTAAAGAAAGGGACTTTGGGAGTTGAGAGGCTTTCCAAAGAACTTAACGCATTGTCCCCCAAAAGCTCTATCCAGGACTGTTTGGTCCAGAGTCCAGCGCAGTGACCATTATTAGGCCATCACGCTCCCCAACCGTGTAAGAAAGTGCAAAAATCTGCTTGTATAAGCCCTGGGGTTGTACAGTTTGGTACGAAATGTGGGCTTTTAAATGTGGTAGGTCTTATATCCGTGGTTGGGGTGCGGTGGCTTAAAGCGAAACTAAAAAACTTCTTGTTTTCTGAAAAACGTTTTTATAAACTGATTTCAATTACATTAATGGATTAAAGGGATAGTGTCACCAAGATTTAATAAAATTTAAAACTCTCAAGACGGTAACCTGGTAGGAAAAAAGTGGCCTTAAACTTTGACAGTTGACTTGGAAGAAATATATGGGCCTTGAATTGGGAGGGCTTATGAGAGAAAAGGATAAAAAGGGGAATTTCACAGAATCTGCTCAACAGCGTACTCTCGAGCAGCTTTCATTTATCTGCCCACTGTCTTTTTCTCTCTCCAGGTTTTAGTTTAAGGCCAGACCGCTATGAGTGGATTTACAATTCATATTAACACTTTTTGAGATTTTTAAATCCCGGTTCGAGCTTTGGGGGGATATTGCGTTGAGTTCTTCGGAAAGCCTCTGTACTATCATACCGTATTTACTCGAATAAGCGCCGCCCCCGAATAAGCGCCGCCCTCGAATAAGCGCCGCATTTCGGACAAAAAAGTTAATAAGCGCTCCCCCGGCGCCGCAGTCCCGATGCGGCCCTTATAAACAGAACTACAAAGCAACTCTTAAACAAACTTGGACATTTCTTTCCATCAAAAGCGACGTTCTGCAGTTCAAAGTGCTTGTTTTACTGCTCAGTTTTTCTGTTAAACATTCTTCAGTACAATCTTCAGCAAGAGACGACTTTTGGCAATCAGGGGACCCTATTTTAATAAATGTAAAGGATTAGATTCTTTGTGGCGTCAAACTTTTTAATAAGCACCGCCCTCAAATAAGCGCCGCCCTCGAATAAGCGCCGCACTGGAGGCGTAAAAAATTTAATAAGCGCCACGGCGCTTATTCGAGTAATTACGGTAGTCCCTTTCTACACCTAGGTCGGCGATAAGGACATGCGTGATGTAAGTCATGACGCATCACGAGAGGTGTCCTTATGGAGAGGTTCGACTTTAATAAAAAAAAAGTCCGAGATAACAAAAACAGCCAAGTTCTCACCTGCTTTTTTTTTGTAAAAATCTGGACGAAAAACATTTGTATCTTTTAACTTGCCCTAAAAAGAATTGATTCGAAATTCATTTCAAATCAATGAGGAAAATGTGTTAGCTTCACTGTTATTATGTTGTTCTTGCCACGAGTAAGACACGCCTTCTTCGAACACGATAATTACTGATGACACAAACGTAAAGTCATGTTCATTTATAAATCAGCTCGCATTATGCTTATTAACAGATGAGCTCTTTTGTTCAACATTCAGACCACTGTGTCAGAGATCTAAAGAGGATTCGGAGGCACCACTTCCACCCCCTCCCCCGCCTTCCTACAACAACACCAAAAAAAAACTCCCAGCTATTATAATGCAGATTTACCGCTAGAAGCCGAGTATTTTTTAACCGCGTCAGTCAATAATAAACCGGTATTTCTATGCATAAATGCTTCTGAAACAAACTTCCGTGTCTCTCGTGCTTAGAAATGGACTTTAATAACTCTGATCATTCATTGATTTTTATCTGATCGCCAAATGAATAAACTTAATTAACGGAGCTCGAGCGCAATCTATTAATACACGTCAAGCACAAACGATGTTCATTTCACAGCAGTTAGAATTTCACTCGAGCTTCTGTATCTCTTTGACTTTCATTGCTGATAACGAGCATTCTGCTTGGAGACACAAAACTTCGTTTGGCCAAAAGGTAGGCGAAAAGATTTAGAGGAATCTTTAAGCGTGAAATAGTTAAAGATAGGCACTTTAAGAATTCCTTAATTTGCATATTTGTGAAAACAGCCAGATAACACCCTGAACAGTTAAAGTTATGTCTGACAGGTATTTTTACTAGTATAAAACTGTTCTATGACATTCTTGCTTTCCTAGTAATTTTTAAAGAAAAAGTAAGAATGACCCTGTTAGGGAATGGGCAATTTCTTAAACAGTGATTTCGGGGAAATGCGAGCAACAGAAGTTCTTGTGAAACGAATATTGAATAACAACAGCGTATAATCTCGACAACAAATAAAATAAAGTTGCCGACATAAAAATTTGGAAAAACGATCCTACGCTTAAAAATCGCCATATCTTTGGCAAAGATCATGTATTTGTTTAATATAAGCAAAGAATACATGGAAACTGCTTATTATAAACGACTGTAACCCTTTCATGTTTCTCCCGATTATTTGCTGTTAAATGAGCTGATCCGCTGAAATGGCGCTGAAATGGCCAATTTACTAGAGGTTCCATAATTTTTTATTCTTAACGGTTACATTTCCCCAATTTTTTTATTAATGGAATCAATTCACCAATGAGCAAGCTTTGTTCATGGTAAATGGCTTGTTCTAAATCGAGATAACAGTGGAGTTATTAGCCTTTCATTTTGTAGTAAATTTGAGACTGTTCAAAACATCGTTAACATACCGTCGAACTTCTTGGCCGTTGATCATCCAAACTCAACATTTGCCGAATCTATTTTGATATATAGAAAGAAGAAAGATAGTTCTTTATAACTATGCCAAGTATGATCGAGAAACTGTGACGGCAGGTTCAGTGTCGAAGTAACAAGAACACCTTCGATCCGCCATGTTGGCGAGCCGTCACGGACGCTTCAAATCGGCCTTCTCGATATTTTCCAAAATAAAAAGAATTGAAACTTTTTAATATACATTTGGTAGTTAGGACCCTAAAACAAGACTGCATGCCAAATTTCAGCGAAATCGGTGAGGTACGGTGTCCGGCCAAAGTTCGAATCTTATAGACTATGACAATTAAAGCTGTATCGAAGCAAAGCCTTCAGAAGAAAAACGCATCCAATGGAAAACAATGCTAAATAACGCCGCACTGTTTCCATTTTCAGCATTTTGTACAATGTACAAGTGTTGCGGCAAGCATATGTGTGCAGCCGTCTTCAATAGAAACATGCACATAAAATTATTTTTTGCAGTTGTTCCATGACATGGCTGCACCACCTAACAGACAAAAAAAAAAGGTTGCCAGATAATGATTAGTTACTCTTGATTATGTATTCCATTGGGAGAACAGACTTAAAAGTATATATTGTGGCTCGATGATAAGTATCTCCGTGTTGCGGTCTAAACTATATGACCCACCAGTTGAAGGAAAGAACATTAAAACAATTTTAAAGCGTAGAAGTATTAGAATTGTAGGTTACATCGGACTGTATGAGGCGTGCCGCCCGCCAGCTCCGATGAAGAAAATATTAAAAGGCAGTGCAGTATTAGAATTACAGGTTACATCGGACTGTATGAGGCGCGCCGCCCGCCAGCTCCGATGGAGAAAATATTTTAAAGTGGTGCAGTATTAGAATTGCAGGTTACATCGGACTGTATGAGGCGCGCCGCCCGCCAGCTCCGATGGAGAAAATATTTTAAAGTGGTGCAGTATTAGAATTGCAGGTTACATCGGACTGTATGAGGCGCGCCGCCCGCCAGCTCCGATGGAGAAAATATTTTAAAGTGGTGCAGTATTAGAATTGCAGGTTACATCGGACTGTATGAGGCGCGCCGCCCGCCAGC
>NW_027557203.1:0-6236 GCF_052425735.1 Oculina patagonica
ACTGGCTGGAAACAGTTGAAAGGTGTATTACAAAAAGTCATTTAGCATGTTCCTAATGCTTTGGTTAGTTTATAAAAGCTTAAAAACGTTGGGCTAGATTCAAATTGTTTTTATTGTACAAAAGTCTTACGAAATAATATGTTTCAGAGCTGTGTGTCTGACTTTAAGTCAATTAAGCCTTTATGCCTTTACCCCTTCAAAGATTACATAGTTATTTCTACTTGTTTTGAGATAATAATATGGACCCTAGCAAAGCTAAAAGTTAAAGTTACATTACCATCAAGGAAGTGATGCAAGATAATTAGATTAACTGGTCACATGTCAAATGGTGTTATTACACAAAATGGGTGCCAGAAATAGCACATCAAGAAATAATGTCATTGAAGTAAGCAGTGAAAGACTAGGACTTGTGCCAACTAAAAACATAACGTTTCTAGTCATCTACCATCTAAAGATCAAGGTTGAAATTTTCACAACATGGATACTAATTTGGATATACTTGTTCGATATTTGACTCCTATTTGTGCTAGCGCTAGGGCTTGGTCACACAATCAATATTTATGACAAAGGCCTATTGCCATGTTTGGAAAACTATTTTTTTTATACAAAAGGCTTTTAGCCATTTCTCACTCAGCACACACACAGTGACTTCCTGTAACTATTGGTTTACAGCACAATACTGAATAGGCTTGTGAAGTCCCCACTCTGGATGGATGGTAAAATGCCGTCCATAGGCCTTGTGAGGCTGTGTGAACATTGAACTCTTGTTTATGGCACCATCACTAGCTACTTTGTAGACTGGAAGGTGGTGCCATGTCTGGAACTGCTGTCGCACATGAACTGGAAGACGCTGCCTGGCTTTCTGGTAATACGATTGTTTAGAGATGTCTGGAGCCCTTTTAGGATTGTACAGCAGTTTACCACGGGATAGAACAGTGTCCTCCCTGTGGAATACCAATAATAATAAGCAAGAGTCAGAGTATGGGAAAGACTTCAGTTTACATTAATTTAAAATAATTCAGAATTTAAGAATGTCTGTCTCAGAAACCCAGGCAATATTAAAAAATGTCGGGAAGAAGGGGGTCGGCCGATCTCCACCATATTTATGTTGCATAGAGGTCTTACCCAACTCGTAACCATGGTAACAATTTTTGATTGATTAGCTTTATTGTTTACGAGAACAGACCACCCCCCCAAAAATTGCCCAAATGGCGTGACAAAAGTTGTGATTTTAGGTCAACTTCAGCAGCGTGTATCTCTGGATATATTTAAGCAACAGATTTAATTTCACATCAGCGTAACACTTGTCCTTTGGTAGTTTAAATGCATACTAAATTAAATGTTTTCTGTACATCGTTCACGATCTGCATGCAAACTTAGAAGCCATACTTCGCAACATTTTCAAAAATCGCAAAACTAGGCATTTTTAAATTACAGTTTCTCCAGGGTCCGGGAAGTTACAGATATAAACCTAACTGCAAGTTACTCACCAAAGATAGGAAAACATTTTAGGCCAGTGTTGAAATTGGACCAGCGAATTTAAATTTTTTTAACGGTTCACTGTTTTACCGCTTTGGCTGATGTCATTTTCCAAGGCCACTACGGCTCCCTTGAAGCTGTCGATCTCATTAACCGGATTTCGCCGTTTAAGCGCCTCCGACAGGTGTAGAAACCTTAACGCTGTGGTTTATTGCCATATTATTTATGGTTTCGCTGTAAATCGTCTTCGGTTCAAGCGAGAGCCAAGGAAACATGCCAGCGATTGCGTGACAGGAGTGGAATACGCAGCTTTCAGGGAGGCCATCGAACCAAAGCAAACTTGTCCACGTTGATTAACAGACTGGTAGCTTTTTCCTTCAATACTTGATCCTGGTCCAGAAAGGCTTTTAACTATCCCAATGTGGATTAAACTGGTCTTAATAACGCTTGCCGCAAGTGATCACAAGTAGACAACAGACTCGTGGAACATCGCTGATGTCTGTAGGTTTGAAAAACGTTCCGATATTCCCGCTGATATATGCCATCTTGAAGCTTAGTTGCGATCGGATTATTTGTCAGACAAGGCCAAGGATGCAAGTTGCGGAGGCGAATATTATTTGCTTTCAGCTACGTATTGGCAAGATTTTGCATCCAGATAAAAACCTGATAAATCATAGCGCTTAGTAACCTGGCATGGAATTGGCGGGAATGGACTACCGGAATACCCCTGAAATCCGTGGAACGGGCGATCACGGAATTGAATGAGTTGGATTGCTTTCATTCGGAAACAAACAATTATTTAATACAATCGAACTTTAGTTCTTTTTTCTCGTTACAAACAATTTCGTTAATGTAAGTTGCAACCAATGGCGCAGTTTCAATCAGTGTGATTCACCACCTTTCAGTGTGCAATATTATTAATACTTGGCTAGCTAGAGCTGCAGGTTTCAGCGGGATAATTAATTTTTATACAAAATTCATTTTGCAAAGACAGTAAATAAATCTAGGGTTAATTAGTTAGGGTTTCTTAAAACATTGCATGACAAATAAAAACCATAGTCATACATAATTAAGTAGTTTGGTAGACATGGTTGTATGCAGATCACATGTATCCTGATATGTCGACGGCTAATTATTGTCTTGGAAATACCAGTGAAAAAAAACAAATGCGGATATGAACTATCCCTGACTAATTAAATGCTTTACAGAGCTTTCCCTTTCCCTCAGCTTAATATTAGATCTCTTTTACTACTGGGAACATGAGCAACTTTGAACAAGCCTAGAAATCGAGGAAACAAATGTCGCTTTCCTGTTTTTAGGGCCTTCAACACTTAGGTCAAAATGTTGACAAATGTCTTCCAAATCTTTGAGTTTGAACTTGGAATGAAGTTTGCCCCTTCTTTGCAAGTCACATATGTCCTCCCCCCTGTACTTCAATGGTTGGGAAAGGTTTATGTCGTCATACACCGACTGCCTCATCAGTGCCAAGGCTTCCTCTCTTGAAATCCCAGTCTTCTGCGTCTTCGTTATTGTCTGTCTGGCCTTCTTCGTCTGATTCTTTTGCCTGGTCAGATGGTTTCTTCCTCTGCTTTGCTGCGAGTCTGGAAAATAAGCTGCTAATCTGCTTTGCAGTGCGCCATTCCGCTGGTTTAAACCTGGCCATTCCACGACTGTCCTTTGCAAATCGCATCTCACGTGAGACCTACTAAAGATAGCGCAGGGTTTGGAGGGATAAACGGTTTTGTAGACAACATTGTCATGCAGGGCACACTTTATAATGAAATAACGTAAAAGAGCGAAAGATCCATCGCTATTCTCCAGTCATAAAAATATCGCTTGTCTATACCTTACAATAGACGTTTCTTGCAGCGACACGTGACGGCTTTACCCCCTGGCCAGTTTACTGTCAAAAGTTTCCTATGCCGTGAACATATTGTCATTTGTTCTATCTCTTGGTCGCTCAACACAAACAGGCCAGCTCTATTTAAGATGAGGTCCACTTCTGAAACACAGACACGCACGTGCTGCCCTCGTGCTCCGCTTGCCCCAAGAGAACGCAAATATCCACTCACGTCTTTTCTACAACTTAGCAAGGTGATCGAAAAAGCATTTTTGTCTTCTTCTTTGACACCTCCGCATCTGGAGTGAGACGAGTCAACCAAAATGGAAATTGAGCAAGCCATTTCATTACTTCTCTATCTTCCCTAAAGCGAAATTGACTTTCAAACAAAAACTGTTTGCGTGCTTGGTTAGTAGACCTGCAATGGGATGTAATCGAAACAGGGACGAACGTTAACTTTTATAATTGCATTTCTTTTGTAAATACTGAATAATAATAATAATAATAATAATAATAATAATAATAATAATAATAATAATAATAATAATAATAATAATAATAATAATAATAATAATAACAACTTTATTTAACCACGGTAAAAAGTTTAAAGCTAAAAGCTTGTGGGGCCGTGTACAAATTAAACATTTAAAAAGTCATATAAAAAGACATCCTAAAAATATTAAGAAGATAGAAAAAATTCACTGATTTAACAACAATTTAAAAATTCAATAAAATTTAAAAACATCATCGTTCAGAATGACAGTCTGCGTGGATAACGCCTCGAAGCTAATATTTTTAAGAATGCTCTTGCCTCTTACTATGTTAAAAAACGACTTAAAAATACTAGTTTTACCGTTGTTTTACTGAGCAATTGCTTGCGTGGCGCGAACATAAAAGCACTGGTTTTCTAATATTAAGTTTATGTCATCATGGGGATTGTCAGAATTTAAAGCGCCCTTTTATGTTAATGAACAGCAGAAAGCCACAATTATTCTACAAACTTTAAGGTGAACGTTTTTAATGTGTCATTTCTAGGAAAAATATTTTATTCAAATTGTTAATACTGCACTTTGTTTGTTTTACCTTCCTTGAAGCCAGACAAAACGTCTTGTTCCCACGATGAAATATACATGCTTTTCTTGCTGGAAATAATTGAATTAGCACTGATATCACGAAAACTCAAAGCATTACTTTATGGCGAAGAAACCTATTCCCTTTCCCTCGTAGAGGTTTAGCGTCTTTCAAGGAATTAGGTCGGTTTTATATTAGGAAACATATCAGTTCGCATAGACGGTAACTGTTACAAAAAACAAATATTTTAATTGTTTTCTTTCTGAGGATAACATGTCCTTAGTGTAACTGATATAATTCATAAATAATCAGGGTAGTATAGTAGTACATTTAAAGCCTTTGCTCGAAAGCTGGGTATCGATGTCTAAGACACTAACTCGTGCCGAGACTTTGTACAAAAAATTTCATAGGTCTCATAGGGTTCTTCATAAAGCTTCATAATGAAGGGTTTATTTGCAAATTGACAGTGATGAATGGCGAGCGAATCAAAACGGAACGGGAAAATAATTGAGATGAACAATAAATCATAAATTGTTAACTGTAAATTTGAAAATGGCAAAAAGTATTATATAAATCAGCATTTACCTTAATTAGTGTTACCTCACGCCCTTACCATCCTGCAAATCACATCTCGTTGTCCACCCACCCCCCTCCCACCCCCTACTCCCCACCCTTCCTCCCACCTGACAATCTCGCTAGCCTCGGCGTCAATGCTGCCGTATCAGGCCAGTTCAGCCGCAAGAATTCGTGGACCGTGGTGAACCCAAGCTTCCGTGAAACCTTTGCCAATGGCTGAGCAAAGTTCATCCACTTCTTTTATACAAATCTGTTCCATGGATCGAAATTGTCCGACGTATTAACGAACTAAAACCAAGCTTCAAAGAGGCGGAACTCAGTTGAAATGTCCAAACATTTTACAAAAGTGCGGCCGTCTGACGGGGAGATTCGACCATGTTATTTTATCCGTTGTGTACTGGATTTGGGACTCATCTTTGGAATGTCAGATATCTGTTTTTGAAAAAGGAGCACGTATTCAAGGAGAAGATGTCGACAATGTTTCTTTGGTTTGAAGGCCGAACTGAAAGCAACGTGTTCAATTTTTGTCACGCAATCTCTGGCATAATATTCCCTTCGCTCTCGCTTAGAACGAATACTTTGCAGCAAAATCAAGGATAATATGACAAGAAACCAAAGCCTTTTGATTTCTGCACCTGGCGAGGCGTTTAAACGGCGAAATCCGGATAATCAGATCGACAGCAGCTTGAGGGAGTCGTACACTGTATAGGACTGGCTTTGAAAATGAAATCAGCAAAAGCGGTAAAACAGTGAACCGTTAAAAAATTTAAATTCGCTGGTCCAATTTCAACACTGGCCTAAAATTTTTTCCTATCTTTGGTGAGTAACTTGCAGTTAGGTTTATATCTGTAACTTTCCGGACCTTGGAGAAACTGTAATTTAAAAATGCCTAGTTTTGCGATTTTTGAAAATGTTGCAAACTATGGCTTCTAAGTTTGCATGCAGATCGTAAACGATGTACAGAAAACATTTAATTTAGTACGCATTTAAACTACCAAAGGACAAGTGTTACGCTGATGTGAAATTAAATCTGTTGCTTAAATATATCCAGAGATACATGCTGCTGAAGTTGACCTAAAATCACAACTTTTGTCACGCCATTTGGGCAATTTTTGGGGGGTGGTCTGTTTTCGTAAACAATAAAGCTAATCAATCAAAAATTGTTACCATGGTTACTAGTTGGGTAAGACCTCCATACGCTGTAAATATGGTGGAGATCGGCCAAACCCCTTCTTCTGGCCCCTGCCTGGGATCTCTGAGTCACAAGCTC
>NW_027557204.1:0-6226 GCF_052425735.1 Oculina patagonica
CTACGATTCGAACCCCGGGATCCGAACATACGAATTCCACAATAACGGTGCAATGTTTTTTTTTTCTGATGCTTTTAAATTTCATTTATGCTATGAAAATTATGATTTTGTTAAAGAATGGAGATTTAATAATGTTTTAAATGACAAATGGTCAAACATTACCCATAAGACATGACTGCCGCAACTGCAGTGGAAGGCTTCCCGCCAAACCCATGATCACGTGACGATATTTTGGTTTTACCAGGAAAAACCAAAACACCGATTTGATGTGGTGTATACACAATATATTTAAAGTGGTTTAAACACGCTACACTTTTAATTTACGAATCGCATCGATTTAAAAACTGCGCCCTTGTGTAAAGTTAACGTATACGTTATTTTTCTTAAGAAGGCAAAACACACATCGATCCATAGCCTGGCGTATTAAAATTTGGACTTTCTTTCACAAAAATTATGCATTTTCAATTTTTAAAGTCGCGCAGGTTTATTGTGTAACTTTAGCATGCTTTCTTTGACAATCGTCACAAAATATTGTGATGTCATTCCGCCTATTATTTCCCACGAGAAAGATTTAATCTGTACCCTTCGCCGCCCACAGTCCAACTCACCTTTGGTGCAAACGAGGCCAGCAACGCTATCGGCGCTGTCGCCTCGAATGTGCAAGGCATATATCAGTTTTGTTTGTTTCAAGTAGAATTCTGTTAACGAAAATTCATGCACAAAAATGCAACAGCCTCATCCCGACGGCGAGCATTTTACGGAATCTTCAGCAAGTCTCGTAAACAGCGCAGACCAAGAATTTGCCGCGGACAATCGAACAGCTGGAATTATAACCGGTCCAGAAATGGAATTCGTGCAGACGCATTACAGCCCGAGAGGTGTTTTGCTGATGTATTTTCGGGGCGACGCTGCGGCAGAAGTGGACAGGCATTTTAGTAGGACCTTTGCGGAGTTGTGTTGTTTACCGGGTTCAAGTCCATCGGAGAACAATATGGAGGACTCACATTTGCAAGGTAGATTTATAACAATATGGGAGTGTCATAATTGCTCTTTAAAGAAAATTATTTATTGCACACAGATTGGCGCATAACAAACTGGTTAGGTATATATATGCATCAAAATTCACTTCATCACTGTCAAAAAATAATGTTAATCTTGATAATTTTCTAAACCCGTTTGTTTACCTTTTTAATTATTTTTTTTGTAGGTAATAGTGTCAAGTTACTGATTAAAATTTTCTTTTTGCTGAGTTTTAGACATGTTTGTCAAACTCCTTGAATTGAGCGAATTAGCCAGAAATCACACCTTACGTGCAGAAATCAGAATGCAAATTTGATTTCTCATTTTGGTTTTATACAACAATTCGTGACCTCAGTGAATGTACCATCTTTTTCATATGTACATTCTTTACCGATTCTGCATTCCGTGCCACGTTTTTGTAACAAATTTTAATCTGAACATTGTTTCTCCAGATGCGCTTTTCGGCAACCATATTTATTATTTAGATTTGAAACCCTAAAGCCTGGTTTGAACCGTCTTATTTAACCAAAAGATACTGGATCCTTTATCCCATCGACGTCATCGTTGCTGCAAAACGCAGCAAGACGAGCCGCAGGCCTGTAGGGAGGGGAGGGGGCGCGACGGGTGCGTCCGCACCCCTCTCCCCCTCATGAGTCTTGGAGGTCCGCTTAAATAAATAAATAAATTAAGAGACTATTCACATTCAATATGGTCCTTTGGGTTGAAGGTCCACCATTTGTAGATTTGCGCGGAACAAATTTCGTGATTCTAGGTAATCTCAACGGATACATTCTACCTAATATCCTCCATTGACCGTCATTATCGAACTGTTCGAAGCGCTATAAATATTCCCAGGCGTACCATAAAGAGAGGAGACTGAGTACTGGTTGGGTTCGGAAGCTCTCAAGAAAGTTGGAGCTTGCCACAGTGCTACTGCTAATGCACCAGTCATTTGAAACCCCCGCCTCCCCCCCCCCCTCGGGCATGAGCGGGGCATTCACTTTTTTGGCAAGTGAAAGCAAGTGAAGTCCCCGGCCCCCGGGAGAAAAGTGAATGGTGAACTCCCCCGCCCCTTTATATGATCCACACACATGGTAATTCCTTGTAGAAAACTTGTTATAGCCAAGCACAACAAGGGATGACAGTAAGGGATGATAAAAACGTTGGTAGCCGTGAAATGAACACATTGATTTCAGAGCAGCTAAGGAATACATTTGCAAAAGCTCCCCGATGGACAAGGAGAAGACGACTATTTGAAATTTCCAACTCAACTTAATAATTATGGAAATGCAGGATGATATTACAATATGCTCTGTGTTGTTTGAATAGCCGGCTCTCTGTTTGGTGATCTCTAAAACTAGAAACTTCCTATTACATTGTATTTTAACTCAACTTAAACTATCATAAATGAATGTCTCCAGCGTCTTTAACGCGCTATTATTGTCAAACTAACATTTAACGTAAAAGAAATTTTTCTTAAATCTTGCGGACAGTTTTCAGTTGTATTTCACTCAGTATTAGTAATTTATTCATCTTGATTGTTGTAAATGCAAAGTAAGCACATTCACAAGTAAGACTAGTAACACTTTTCCTACATTTCGATAATGTATGCGAAATTACCATGCGGCGCGAAAATGCAAACCGCTGACCATGGAGTGAGGGCCCCGCTTATTCCCCCGGTCCGGGATGCAAAAGACCGTGATTTCTGGCGCATCCCCCGCATAACGGGGAACCAAAATGGAGTGAATCTGAAGTGAAAGCCCCGCTTTTGCCCCGCTCATGCCCGAGAGGGGGAGGCGGGGGTTTCAAATGACTGGTGCATGAGGGATCAACAAACCGACTCTGGCTGATTTATGTAATTGCCAATTGACACTGAAATGAAGAATTCCATCTTTTTTCCTGTCTTTCTTTTATGTGCTGCCGTCATTGTTAGCTAAATAAATTGAGAATTACGTTTTCAAGGTTGTGTTTCGAAAAATACGATTTAAATTTAAAAATGTACCAGAATTATTATCGTTGTTGCCTTCATTTGTACCTGCTTTTTTCCTAACCAACTGTCATCAAAACGCACGAAATGTTGTCTCAGATAACCTATTTTTTTTTTTTCAAAAATTCCTGGGGGAGGATACCCCCAGACCCCTCTACGTTGCCACGCCTGTGGCGCTAAAGATTTCGCGCCGGAGGCGCTCATACGCACCCTCCCATGCAAAATCCTGGTTTCGGGCCTGCGAGGTAAGACTGAGTCCATGTGAGTCTTACTTTCTTGTTACGCCGCGTGTGGACGGTCAAATACATCAACTTTTGCCAACGCCCCTCAACGTAGGAACGGACGGTCATCAGCTGCAGCAGCCTGATTTAAGCACAAATGGGACAGCTAACGCGTCATGCTTGTAACTGGACAGTGGAAATAGACAGTGTAATCGTCGTGCCTAAGTAATTGGACAGAACACTTAATTTGCGCGTGCGAATATGTTTGGTTTGTCGTGCACCTGGGTCAAAAATAAACTTAACTGTTTTTATTTGGTTATGGTTATTTTTATTTTAACAGGACTTCGTGTCATCTAATTCTGTCAATAATCATACTCGTGATTAAACAAATCGAACTCCCTTTTTTGCCGTAGTCCGATTTCTTTAATCACTCGTATTATTACGGACCGAATTGGACTTCACCCAGTCCAATTACTATTACTTATTGATTGTTTAACTGACGGACTGTTTAATTGATTGATTGATTGATATTTAGGAAGGACATCTCGTCCTATGTCTCAGAGGAACCTGCCTGTTTCGTTTTGGAATCCCTCACATTCGGACCAATCCCAGCACTTGCAAGGAACCTTTAATCGCCGTAGCAACCCAGTAAACATGTTTCAGCAAAATCATAACCCAACAACCCATTCTAACAACAGCTGTCATTCAACGGGTCACCATGGAAACTACAACCAAAGTGGGCCATATTTCGTTCGGGCGCGAGCTATTCCAGTCTCCTATGCTCAGCTACCAACGGGGACGGTGAAAAGCTTCACCCCAGGCCTCACGCCGCAAGTTTCTGCACAGCCTTGTCGCGCACCCGCGCCTTCATTTCCGCAGGAGGCCGCTGTACAGAGTACCGATTTACAGCCGACCACCATGAGATTCAATCCTCGCTACAACCCTCTCCTGGTCCAGCCGGACGTGAAGCCTCATCTACCAGTCGTCCCTGGAGAGCCGCAGCGTACAAAAATTGAAGGAAGAAACAAAGATCTAGAGGAGTTTCCAGGCGAATTGCTAATGAGAAAAGGAGAAAACTAATAAGAAGTTAACTGAAATTGGTTGAGTTTGGTCCGTTTATAAACTAACTCCTAAGTGCGCTAGAGATCTGCGGGTCTGTAAAACTGTATTTTACACGTAAAACAATTCTAAACCTTTAATAAACTATATATGTACCACTTGTACAAACATTTTAGCTGTCCGATCAGCCTTATATTTAGCCGGCTCTACGTAATAAACTGTAATAAACAGTAATAAACATAAAAGTTTGCCTTAACTGTATTGAGTCGCTGATACCGTGTTCACTCGCTCACCTTAACATGTTTAGAGTAAACATGTTAATGAGAAACACGTTTCTCCTAAACGTGCATTGTTCACAGTGGTTACCGTAAATGATCTAATAAACGCCCGGGGCGTCTATTAAATTTTGAAGTTCTAGAGAGAGGCGTTTATTTCACTTTAACTGCAACAAAGTCTCGAAAAGTCAACAAAATAAATACAAGACGCTTAGTTTGCTCGCGAAGTAAGATAGAAAACAGGGTTTGTGATTTGGAGACTAATCTATTCTGCGCTAATGCATATGCAAAGCCTGGAGATGTCGTTCTTAGTAGAGGGTGCTAATGGGGTTAACAGTTAGCTGACAATTGGCCAAAAAAATTGTAGTTAACTGATATTTGGCTAAAAAATTAGTAGTTAACTGATAAATGAAACGTTAACAGTCAAGTGACATTCTTTTAATTATACTGAATACGATTGTAAACAACCAAGGTTTTTCCTAAAAGCAAAGCTATTTCGTGACATTTACCTATCCCGCTGCGTCACCAGGTGACATATTAACTGATATTATATGCGAAAGGTACCAGGGTTGTTGAGTTTTTATCGAGATGATGCCAAAGGATCGGCATTCGAACGACAAAGCGGTCGCGTACCGTTTGACATGGCGAAGCACAATTCAATGGACATAGCTTGTAAACATTTGATCAATAGGCCATTTCCGAGTTACCCTTTGCCTCTGTTTCAAAACGAGTCTATGTGCGAATCCATTCAAATGAAAATGGGTTTGATTTGCATGAAAATGGACCTGTAGGTGAAACTCATTTTTATATGAATCTTTCGCACGTAGACTCGTTTTGAAACAGAGGTAAAGGGTAACTCGGAAATGGTCTATTAAATCAAGCGACAAGCGGAAAAGTATGGACTCGGTGCATTTGACTTAAAGTTGTTACCTACAACATACTGAACTGCCATGGGCACTAAAATGGCGGTCGCATCATACGAATCAGTGCTTCACATAGGCACTCATTACAAGCCCACTGAAACATTTCAGTACACTTATTACTCCTCGTGTCACCTACGAGGAGTTAAATCAAAGGGGGAGTCCTTAAGACTGCTTGGAACAAATTCCTCTTAAACAAAATTTGAGGAAAAAAAATCAAGCACTTCTAATCACATCTTATCGCGAGAGGTTACTCAGGACGTGTAGTCGAAAGAAGTTTATTTTGAAAACAGGAAGCAGGCCTCCAACCAAAACTTAAAACAAACAAAAAAATATTGCCTTTTGTAACACAACACCAAGCAGCAGTACCAAACACAGTCCTAACTTGAAGCAAATACTCAGGAAAAACTGGCATTTAATAAAACAACAACCATTGCTCAAGAAAGTATTTAAAGAACTTTCCTTATATTATACAAAAGGAATAGGTCTCTCAAAGATATACTCGTGAGATATTTTAAAGCTATGAAAATGGCTAATACTATATTACACGTTACACTAACGTGCTGAAGTAAAGAAAATTCGGGTTATGACGTAATAATTTTTGCTGTAAGAAAATGAAAGTTAATAAATAACTAAAATTAGTAGTTAACTGACAATTGGCCCAACAAATAGTAGTTAATTGACAATTGGCCAAAAAAATTGTAGTTAACTGACAATTGGGTACCCCCATTAGCACCCTCTTAG
>NW_027557205.1:0-14636 GCF_052425735.1 Oculina patagonica
ACAGCAATACATGTATCTGCGTAAGAATATAATCATAGTTGCATAGTGCCGATGATTGTTCCTGCAAAATATACCGGTAGTGTACACGTATGATCTCTGGGTGTAACAGCGACCAGTCTCGCTAAGATTGGTGTTACAGTTTTAGTCTATGCGAACCAAAACTGATCAATCTCTGAGACAAAAATATGAAGGCTGTCTCAAGAACGATTGCATGTAATTTGTGATAGGGTCACATTATCACAATTTTGCAAAATCAGCATGTATGCATTGTGCGCTTTCATCACCAAGTACCACTTCTTATCAGAAATCGCAAGGAATCATGTCATTCAACGTATCACCATTCAAGCGTTACCTGTTCCTGTTATCACCCGGCAATCACAACATGTTACACACTATCATAAGGTATCACACAGTATCACACACTATCACAAGGTATCACACAGTATCACACACTATCACAAGGTATCACACAGTATCACACAGTATCACAAGGTATCACACGGTATCATAAGGTATCACAAGCTATCACACAGTATCACACAGTATCACAAGGTATCACACAGTATCACACACTATCACAAGGTATCACACAGTATCACACAGTATCACAAGGTATACATATGGTGACACCACCATATGTAAGATCGCAGTGAGATTGATCGTTTCATCAAGTTTGATGCTTTCAGGCTGAACAAAAACCAAGTTATGGACCTTGAAACATAGTAAAAAATCCATACAAACGTCTCTTATTGTGAGCCAGTCCAATTAACAAATATATTCCATTTTGCCGTGCGTCTGTTCAGTTATAGATCACAGATGGCGTCAAAATGTGGTACGAACAAAAAAGTGGCCACTGATGTTCATGGGGTTCATACCACATTTTGACGTCTTCTGTGATCTATAACTGAACAGACGCAAAGAAAACGAGTTTGCTTCGTTCTGCAAAACCTGTTTTTATGCTAGAAATCTTGTAACGTAAGGTATCACATGGCATCACAAGGTATCACACAGTATCACACAGTATCACAAGGTATCACATGGTACCACAAGGTATCACACAGTATCACAAGGTATCACATGGTATCACAAGGTATCACACAGTATCACACAGTATCACAAGGTATCACACAGTATCACAAGCTATCACACAGTATCACACAGTATCACACGGTATCACAGGGTATCACAAGATATCACACGGTATCACACAGTATCACAAGGTATCACCAGCTATCACAAGGTATCACACGGTAGGAGTCGTATAGGCCCATCACTTTTATTTTATTTATCACTTTTATGAACATAGGAGTCGTGTAGGCCCATCACTTTTATTTACCGCCAACATGCACACAGCATGAAAATTGGGATTTACATAAAATTAAAGTTAGTTCAATCTGTTGTAAAGTCAGTTATCCAACTTAACACCATCAATTAATGTGGTTAAACCGACCTTTACGCTGCCTTGTGTAAATGTTATTTAAAGTTGTTGTAAAGGAGTCTCTTTAGCTACCTTTATACTTGAGTGTAAAGCTGGGATAAAGGTCTGATCTTTAAAAAAAAATGTAAAGTCAGGGTATAGCTGAATAAATTCCAAATATACGCCAGCGTTATTTGAGCTTTACACCACGGTTAAGTTAAGTTTTCATGCTGTGATGCTTGACGCTTTTACAACTTCCGTTCACGTGTAGCAATAAAGAATAAATTTACTGTAATGAATCAATGTAGAGTGTAGCACATTTAGGGCCAGATTACATGGCAAATCTCAGCTCGGTTTGCCGTGCTTGGATCCAAAACAAATCTTCTTAAAAACACGTCTGTTCTTACATGAAGATAAATTCTTCCCGGGCCGAATTACAGCCCGGGCTGAAATTTCCAGCCCGGTTTTTGAAACTTTTTTTGGAAATCTCAGCCCGGGCAAATGGGCTGAAAAACCTCATGTAATTGCGTTTTCAATTTCAGCCCGGCCTGAAAGTGAGCTTGCGGATGCGCAGTGGTGGTTTTCAACAAAAGAAAATGGTGGCCACGACAATTATAAAAGTGTTCAGCCCGAGCTGAAATTCTCCATGTAATAGCAACAAAATTCCAGCCTGGCAAACCGGACTGAAATTTCAGCCTGGGCTGAAATTTGTCATGTAAATTATCAGGCCCTTAAAAGGCAAACAACTCTATTGTTATGCATATGATTCACATTAAAAGGAAAAACTGACGATGCTTATGCAACAACGCCATCAAAACTGACAACGCTTCCACAATTACACTTGTTGATTGTTTGTGATACTGTGTGATACCTTGTGATACTGTGCGATACTGTGTGGTGATACTGTGCGATACTGTGTGATACCTTGTGATACTGTATGATACCGTGTGATACCATGTGATACCTTGTGATACTGTGTGATACCTTGTGATACTGTGTGATACCTTGTGATACTGTGTGATACCTTGTGATACCTTGTGATACCGTGTGATACTGTGTGATACCTTGTGATACCGTGTGATACCTTGTGATACTGTGTGATATCTTGTGATACCTTTTCACTAGTGCTTTCATGTAAACTGTCATTTGCTTGAGGCAACAGCATGGCATAGTGACTCAATGAGGTTTGTGATATTGTGATGATCACAAATTATTGAACCCAATCTCCTTCTCCCCAAATCGGGCACCAAGTGTCAAGTTCACCTGCCCAAACCAGCTTGGGGTGTTTTCTAACTGAACCTTGGCAAAAGACTGAATTTCAGTCCAATCTCAGGGGCCCCTCACATCAGCCATGAGGATAAAAAATAAATCTTACCTTTCGCCGTGTATTTTGCTTTATAGCGGCCATTTTGAAGTTTTAATACTCGGTCTAGTAGTTTGGAGGTCTGGAATCGAGAAAGGTGTTGTGAATAGGACCACAGGCAGACCACCCTATTGGCCGTTCCGTTGCACAGGGCACTGGGGCGAGTTTCAAATTTTAAGTACATGTAATCTATAATCTGACACCACCATATGTAAGATCGCAGTGAGATTGATCGTTTCATCAAGTTTGATGCTTTCAGGCTGAACAAAAACCAAGTTATGGACCTTGAAACATAGTAAAAAATCCATACAAACGTCTCTTATTGTGAGCCAGTCCAATTAACAAATATATTCCATTTTGCCGTGCGTCTGTTCAGTTATAGATCACAGATGGCGTCAAAATGTGGTACGAACAAAAAAGTGGCCACTGATGTTCATGGGGTTCATACCACATTTTGACGTCTTCTGTGATCTATAACTGAACAGACGCAAAGAAAACGAGTTTGCTTCGTTCTGCAAAACCTGTTTTTATGCTAGAAATCTTGTAACGTAAGCTAACCAATCACAGCAAAGGTGCGGATTTCTTGGCCAACCAGGTCGAAGACCTCACTTTGCTGATGCAACTTTCCCGCGCTTTGCATTGGTGCCTTGGCAACCTTTGTTGACACTCAGTTCGTCGAAGCGATTGGATTTAGCTTTGAATCATAAACTCCAAACTAGGGCTTTCTACAAGTTGCTCAGCAACTTTTCATCTTTCGAGTAACTTTTTTCATTTCAAGCAAACTTTTTGCAATTCCGGGCAACTTTTTGCAATTTCTAGTCCGAAGATTGTCCGAGTGTTATTCGAAGACCATTCGAACGTTTCCGAGCATTTTCGAACTTTTCCGAAGATTAACGTAATTTGCCGAATATTTCCAAGGAAGTTCAGGGGATGCTTCAAGGGATGGGTCTTCACGATTGTTCTTTAGTGAAAGAAATCCTTGTACTGATTAAAAATTGCATAAAAATGCTTAGCAATAGCAGATCTTTGGAGAATTTTCTTATTTTAAGACAACGTTTTGGAGTTTTTGTTAACAACTATTGAGCAACTTTTTGGATTTTGGAGCAAAGTTCGAGCAACTTTTCAAGAAATCTCGAGCAACTTGTGGAAAGCCCTGCTCCAAACTATTTCGAAGTTACTCCGATGACTCAACAAATTAACACTTTCTGAGAGTCACAAGAGAACTAGACGGCAGCGGTAAACAAGGGGAGCGAGACAGATATTAGCCTTCCATGCAGTCGTTTTCAGGGGCGATCATGTTTTATTCCTCCCCACGATCTGCGTGGAAGGCTAGACAAATATAGGTCTTTCTTTCAACAGCCTAGCTTTTATTCTGCGCGGAGACGGAAATGACCTCCATTTTTTTTTAAAAAAAAAACCTAGAAGGCGGAAAAAAACCTTTTCAGCTTCGTTTGTTTGTTGTCCCATTTTAGACCATGTGGTGTTACCTTTGAGAATTCTTTTAAAATAATCCACGTGGAAATGAAAAAGGAAAAATTCTTTAGAGAACATCACATGACCTGACATGAGAAATCTACATACGAACACTCCCTCATCGAAAGAACTAGCGGGAGTTTCAAGTTATCAGGATTCAACTACGTTTATTCCATTTTGTCTTACAGGAGTTAAACTCTTTTTTTAGATGTACCAAGTCATGTACATTCAGATCAAAAAACGAAAATGACAAACAAAACAAAAGAAAAACCAGGAAACCAAAAAAAGAACACTATATAGCATTAAACAAATTTTATTTAATTAAAAAGTCTTCTACACTGACATCCTTTGGTATTGCTTCTACTCGGGGGGCCAGGGGGGGGGGGGGGGGGAGAGGGTACTCTCCGAAGAAAAACCCAGTTTTAGAAAGAGTTTACATCGAAAATGATACTGCAGTCCTAGAAATAGGTCAAGTTGTGAACACCGTTTTGACTGCTGATAATTTGAAATTTCCTTGCTCGAAATAATAGTTCTAGATTGGGAGCCCACAATCACGACCCTGTTGGGTGGCACTTACCTTTATAAAGGTAATTTGGGAAATACCCCCTCCTCCCATGGGCTCCTACCCCACATGGAAGGTGTCATGATCAATTGCAAAACAAAATCCCAACATTATTTGTATCACTGTCAGGAAATACTGTAGTGTCCTTTTTCCAGTATTCACTAACTTCTCCTAGCGTCCCTTAATTACCTTTAGTTATTGTTACTTATTTTCGTGGGAACTTAATTTTGCGAAAATGGAATTGTGATATTTCGCTGGAATTATAACAATTATTTTTGCGATTTGGTCGAAAATATGTTAAAAGCATAAAAAATTAATATGTTAAAAAACGTTAAAAATAAATTTTTGTGGGTCTTCAATTTCACGATTTTTTGAAAATCGCGAAGATTAAGTCCCGAGAAAAAAGTAACGATAAGGTAGAGACCAGTATATTATTTTTATGACATTATATTCTCACTAACAGCTTTGTGAAGAAAACACATTTTTTTATGGTTGTTAAAAACTTCACTGATTCAGTTCCTTATACACCAAGATGAGGACTAGAATATTCTAAGTACGCTTACATGATGGTTTTATGGGTGATGATCACTGGAAGTTTTTAGCTACCAGTCAACCATTGCAAGGACTAATTTTTTCCCTTGGAGGCATTGATTCAAAAATAAAACACAAGATATTCTCGCCTTATCTTTTGGCATTTCAGGACTGGAATGACTCTAACGGTCCCCTTTTTAGATATACACGAAAATAGTGTAAAAGCTATCTATTCAGCTACCAATTTCTATCATAAAAATGTACCATATAAAAAAACATATCTTGTAATACCAGAAGCAGACATTGTTCTTGTCATTTTTTATGGGAGTCTGCCTCCCTCTGGTCTGGGATGATGCTATTAGGTTATTCCAGAATATTCCACACCCCTGTCCCCAGCCTAATGGTGTTTGGGAATTTCCTGTGGGTGCAGATAGTGGGGGGGGGGGGGGGGGGGGGGGGAGGGGGGAGGAGAAGTGGAGTCTGGAAAATTGCAATAGTGGGCATATATCCAACCATATATTCTTACTACAGGTTTTTACAGGTTTTCTTGGAGAATAAGCCAAATAACATTCACTTGCAGGCAAATTATAGAAATTTGAGGCAAAAGGAGGGGGAGGGGGTCTACTGGTAAGGATATCTGAGCAGGGGCTGGGATTGAGCAAGGAAAATCTTGTCACCATTAGAAGAAAGGGGTCTGAAGTGTTTGGAACCCATTGAGAGCCACATGGCTAAAACACCTGTCAAACTTTTTAGATGCATAACAGATGTTTTGAGATTTCCCTCAACATAACTATTAATTTTTTATTTTTTTCAACAAAAATAACAGTGGTCACTAGGTCAAAATACTGGTTACATGACACTCAGTAATTTTATGGTTTTTCCTGTTTGATTTCTTTGAGGTCACTTAAAAGTTCAGCGATGCTGACGGCATTTTCATCCTTCTCAATCTCACAAGTTGTTCCTGTGGTGCACTGACCATGCCGATTAACTTCAAAAGGCTTGTCGCCTTTGTGTATACGTATTTGCTTCATTGTGTTTCCTGCTAACTTAAAAGGCTTATTTCCTGTGTGTGTCCTTTTATGTTTTTTTAAGCTTCCTGCCTCACTAAAACACTTGCCACACTGGTTACATTCAAAAGGCTTCTCTCCTGTGTGAGTTCTTGTATGTTTTTTTAAGCTTCCTGCCTGACTAAAACACTTGCCACACTGGTTACATTCAAAAGGCTTCTCTCCTGTGTGAGTTCTTTTATGTTCCTTTAAAGGTCCTGCCTGACTAAAACACTTGCCACATTGGTTACATTCAAAAGGCTTCTCTCCTGTGTGGGTTCTTTTATGTTTCTTTAAGTCTCCTGCCTGACTGAAACACTTGCCACACTGGTTACATTCAAAAGGCCTCTCTCCTGTGTGTGTTCTTTTATGTTGCTTTAAATGTACTGCCAATTTAAAGCACTTGCCACACTGGTTACATTCAAAAGGCTTCTCTCCTGTGTGTGTTCTTTGATGTTGCTTTAAAGTTCCTGCCTGACTAAAACACTTGCCACACTGGTTACATTCAAAAGGCTTCTCTCCTGTGTGTGTTCTGTTATGTCGCTTTAAGTCTTCTGCCTGACTAAAACACTTTCCACACTGGTTACATTCAAAAGGCCTCTCTCCTGTGTGTGTTCGTTTATGTTGCTTTAAATGTACTGCCAATTTAAAGCACTTGCCACACTGGTTACATTCAAAAGGCCTCTCTCCTGTGTGTGTTCGTTTATGTTGCTTTAAATGTCCTCTATGATTAAAACACTTGCCACACTGGTTACATTCAAAAGGCTGCTCTCCTGTGTGTGTTCTTTTATGTTGCTTTAAATGTCCTGCCTGATTAAAACACTTGCCACACAGGTTACATCCAAAAGGCTTCTCTCCTGTGTGTGTTCGTTTATGTTGCTTTAAATGTACTGCCAATTTAAAGCACTTGCCACACTGGTTACATTCAAAAGGCTTCTCTCCTGTGTGTGTTCTTTTATGTTGCTTTAAATGTCCTGTATGATTAAAACACTTGCCACACTGGTTACATTCAAAAAGCTTCTCTCTTGTGTGTGTTCTTTCATGTTCCTTTAAATGTCCTGCCTGATTAAAACACTTGCCACATTGGTTACATTCAAAAGGCTTCTCTCCTGTGTGTGTTCTTTTATGTTGCTTTAAATGTCCTGCCTGATTAAAACACTTGCCACATTGGTTACATTCAAAAGGCTTCTCTCCTGTGTGTGTTCTTTCATGTTCCTTTAAATGTCCTGCCTGATTAAAACATTTGCGACATTGATTACATTCAAAAGGCTTCTCTCCTATGTGTGTTTTTTTTTATGTTGCTTTAAATGTCCTGCCTGATTGAAACACTTGCCACATTGGTTACATTCAAAAGGCTTCTCTCCTGTCTCTCTCTCTTCCTGGCTAGTTTGAGTGAAACTCTTGCTGCACTTTGTGTAATCTTTAGCCATTAAGGTACATGAGCTTTACCCACTAGCTGGGAATGTCATTCTCAGACCTAAAAGCAAAAGAAACGTAATTATTTCCATGTGTTGTTCTTTTGCTTTGAAGCCCCCACCCCCCTGGAAATTCCAGCTGAGCGTCATACTCTTGTTTTAAAATTTTGGCTTTGAGATCCCCCACCCAGTCAAAATTTCTAGTTTCCCAATGTGGGGTGGGTATGAATATTTTCTGTAACCACACATTCTGCTGTCATGTTATTTGCAAGAAATTGCATAATGTGATGCACAAGGGAAGGTGAAAATTATCCCCCTTCTCACATCCCCAAAACACCAGGGCTTTGGGATTCTTGTGAGGAGTATTTTTATCAAAATAATAGGCTAATGCTCTGATCCAACTTTAAGCTGGCCATGTGTACGAATCATAGTTGCATGGTGCCCATGATTGTTCCTGCAAAATATACTGGTTTATGTATGATCTCTGGGTGTAACAGCAACCAGTCTCGCTAAAATTGGTGAAAAAGACTCTCATCCAACTGCAGCTTACATTTTTTAAACATAAGAAACAATGTAAGTGATGGTATAAATAGCATGGTTAGGATCTGATGGAATTATTCAAATAAACACAGTTGTTATGAATTCACAGACCAAGGATGCAAATAATACATTAATACTGTCATTTTCTTTGTAAATTTGCTCTATATAATTGAACAACAGTAATATTTTATTTTATATATATAAAAATATACTTTTTTAAATTTCCCTATGTTGTCTCAACAAAGATTGCGTTATACTGTTATGTCGATAAACGACATACGATATACACAGGCAAGCTTTTTAGCTGCGAGAAAGGTCAAACGGTCTCTTGCTCACAAAAGGAGAAGCCTTGAGCCAAGCGGCCCACACTGCTGGAGCTTGTCCCGGTTTCCGTAGCATTAGGGGCTAGGAAGATTTCTACTCCTCCCTGAATGGGATGCTAGTCCATTACAGGGTTTCCCCCCCAGCATTATGTCGCCGGTACCCATTTATACACCTGGGTGGAGAGAGGCACTGTGAGAGTAAAGTGTATTGCCCAAGAACACAACACAAGTGACCCCGGCCGGGGCTCGAACTCGGACCGCTCGATCCAGAGTCCGGCGCACTAACCATTAGGCCACCGTGCCTCCCACCGCGCCTCTTGCCCACAGCGGCCCTTTATATTATGAGATAAGAAATTTCTGTCTACTAAATCTAGTAGATCCCATCATATATAATTAATCTCTTTCGTTTATACATTGTAGTGTTCCATTCTAACTGCACGGAAGTATTTTGCTCTTGTGTTCTACGCGGAGATAATTATTTTCTTGTAAAGTTAAACTTGAATTCTGTTCGATTACGCTAAGGGACAGACCATTAGAAAAGTGATGGGGGTGGGGTGGGGAAAAACAAAAAAATTCATGCAAGCCAAAATAGCAAGAAAAAACGTTCGTGCAAAGGGGAAGGCAAAGAAAAAATTCGTGCAGAAAGAAAGGTCCTATTAAGCACTGAAAACACCTGTCATCATTTAACACTTAATGACATCAATTATTTGACGAAATATATGGTGGAGAACACTGAAAATAGCATTTTCAAGCCTAGAAATTTCAAAATTTTCTGGGGGAGCATGCTCCCTGACCCTCCTAGATGGATTGTGATCATAACATTCGTTTAGCTCGTCTCTCTCCAGCCTGCGTAGATTGCTTACCAGTTACCTTATTACATGAAATTTTCGCGACACGTTAATTTCGCGAATTTCGCGATTCTAAAAAAAATCGCGAAATTAAAGTGACATGAACAATAAGTGTCGCGAACATAACATGACGCAAAAAATTAAGTGACTCTCATTACGCCGATTATCAAGAAAGAATGTGTCAAGTACCCCTGAAGGAAGCAATTTTCAATGTAAATGGATGTTACGGTCAATTGACGTACAATTCTCGTACAAGCTTGAACTACTTGTACTTACATTTACTTGCATCTCCATTTACTTACATCTACTTGACATTTAGTCCTGCCTTTGCGTTTTTGTTAATTTTGACATTATTGTTCCTTTTATAAAGTCGTTTTATTAAATTCAATGACATGTTTAATAATATTGGGAAGAAAATGTTAATTGTCTTCCTCTAAAACGCGAAATTAAAGTGATTCAAAATACAACATTTTCGCAAAATCGTGAAATTTAAGTGTCGCGAAATAAGCGCATCTTAAAATCGCGAAATTAACATGTCGCGAAAATTTCATGTAATAAGGTAACTCATTTCTCAAACAGATTGCAAAACATGAATGCAGTGGTTTTAGTTTCTGTTGTCAAATCCTGTCAAATTTAATTTCTGCAGTAATTATTTATGAATTTCTATTACCGTAAGTATTGTTTCAGTTTTTGCATATGTTTGTCTAAGTTTTCTCACCGACTTAACACGGAAATATGTGAAAAACACAAATCTACTACATGAAGTGAGAAATTCATCCTGCTTTGGTGTGTTAAGAAGCGAAAGAAGATGTACATAGAATTACAGTGTCCATAAGGGACACAGGGTGGTGTATGATTGGGATCGCACTTTAAAAGCTGATATCAATTCAAAAACCTCTAATCCATTACAGACAATCAAAAAGACTTTTCCTTATAAACTATTTTTTGTAGAAAGGGGTGGGTCATGTAATTTCCAACCCTCGCTCAGGGCTTGGTCAGTCAGTTTTAAGCTAGAAGGAAGGGGTGGGTAACATATTTTTTAGCCTCCATTTTTCCAATAATTGCACTGCCCCTTGACCCCCCCTTTTCCCCCCTTCGATACTTATCAATTGACAGTTCCTAAAGGATGAAATCAATGAACAACAGCATTTTAAAAATATTTAAACAATTAAGCAAATAATCAACAAAGCAACATTTGTCAAAAACATGGTATAAAGTAGCAATACATGACACATGACATTTGTCTGAAAAAAAAAAAAAAACATTTGTCTAAAAAAAATTCGAGCAGAGGGTTTCACCCGAAAAAAAAATTCCTGCACAAGAAATGGACAGAAAAAAAAATTCGTGCAAGCCGAAAATTCCCCAACCCCTTATCACTTTTTTAATTGTTCGTCCCTAAACAGAATAAAAGAATAAAGCCTGGTTTCCACTAGCGACGCAAGCACAAGCGCAATCACGCAAAAAGGACAAATTTTGGTGCTTGGGCTTGCCCGATCTATGCGCTTGTGCATTTGCTTGAGTCGAAGCCGTTTTCACGGAGATATAAGAGCTGTTATCCTTGCGCTTGTGCTTGCGTCGCTAGTGAAAACCAGGCTTGAAGGATCCTACCGATCAAGAAAGTCAAGAAAGACTCTCTGATAGTCTGTACTGTCTCAAGTTCACCTGCCCAAACCGGCTTGGGGTGAACCTTGGCAAAAGACTGAATTTCAGTCCAATCACAGGGGGCCCTCACATCAGCCATTACGATAAATAAAAAATACATCTTACTTGCTATCGTCGCGTTTTTTCGCTTTATAGCGACCATTACGCTCGATCTAGCAGTTTGGTAGCCTCCCACGCAGTCGTTCTTTGAGGCGATCGTGTTTCACTCCTCCCCACGAACGCAAGCAGTTAGGAGGTCTGGAATCGAGAAAGGTCGAAAGGTGTGGAGTCGAGGACCACAGGCAGACCACCCTATGTGTTCGCACGAGATCGACGAACTGGAGAAATTTAAAGAAATCTATGGCGGTTATGAATAAAGCACTGAACAATACATATTTAGGCTCATCTTGATCTGGATATCTCAAATGTTAGTCGACCTGTAAGTGGCCTTATTTCTGTGGACTTTGCCAATCGTCGAAAGCGAATCACAATCTGGGAGCCAGCTTTTGGTGGCTTAGTGGTCATCACACCCGCTCTTCAGTCGAACGACCCGGGTTCAACGCCACCACGGTGCACTTTAAATTGAACATTTTCCTTCTTCCTCTTCGATAAAATTCTCAAAAAAAAACGAAGTGTCTAAAGTGGGCGTAAAAATTATCATGAATTGCCCGGACCGGTTCCAGAACGGTCCCGTGTAAACAGAAGGCCTTATCCGGTCCGAAAATCGGACCGAATCCGTTTGGATCTTTTTAGAAAAAAACCATAGCTTAAATGAACGTCTCGATAAACCAAGTTTGAAAAGTGCATTTTATTGTTATTTACACAGAGCATGTGGACAAACCTCTCGCTTTACTATACAGTGGTTCATACATTTTGATTTGACTATATACAATAATAACAGCAGAACATAAGAGTTTCTCCTCTTATTTAGAGAAATAGCAGCACAGAAAAGGTCGATGAAAAGAAAAGAAAAGAAAAGAAAAAAAACCACAGCAACAACAGATATGTCTGTGGAAAGTACAAAATTACCGTACTCAAATTGAACAAGACCAGGATAAGAAATAAGCTCGAATTTGATTTATCGGAATTTTTGCATTTACAGCAAGGCGCCCAAAAGTGTGACCACTTTTAATTTATTCACATTCTTTCGTGCAGATTTAATCCAATCAGAAGTCAACTGCAAGCTATCCACGGCTTTTGATTGGATTAAATCTGCACGAAAGAATGTGAATAAATTAAAAGTGGTCACACTTTTGGGCGCCTTGCTGTAAATCTCTACGTCAAACATATAACATCCTTTACAGAGACTTGATGTGACCGAATAAGAAAAAAAAATAACCAAACGTTAAAAAAATTCATTCTTGGGAAAAACGAGTTTTTTTAGTAGGAGTCAATATTTTACGCTGTTTTACTATTTAGCAAAATATAATAAACTAAAAGAAAGAATATCACATTTCATTTATAATAATATTGTTCTTAGGTGCTGGCATACAAGCAAGTATAAGGTATTTATTGATTTATTTTTTTAATAATTCTTTATACAGTCAACTCTCTCTAAAATGGACACCGTCGGGACCGGCTCCAACTGTCCATCTTAAAGAGGTGTCCGTCTCATAGAGAGTTTAGTTAGAGTAGAATGACTGGACAATTACAGGAACAGGATCAACACCAGGTGTCTGTTAAGAGAGAGTTGACTGTAACACAGCTACTTTAGAGAGATACACCTGTTTTTAGAGTTAAGGCTACCAAAGTTGTAAGAAGAAAGAAGGCAGGGAGGGTGTGACTACTACTGCAAAGGTCTGTAAACACAAGGAAACAAGTTGAGGGGACTTCACACAGCAGGGGCTACTCTCTTCCTATAAGACAGTTGCCCCACTGGCAGGCCTCAATAGACTGTGCTCGACACGTTTCAGGAAATTTTCGATAATGGTTTTTAACAGTGTTTTGTAGTACATGCAACCTCAGGTAACCTTTACCTTCCAACAAGCGAAAAAACAACACTTCAAGGTCTTCGTAAGTCCTCAAGCCTCTGAAAGTCTTTGTTTACTTACGAGCACAATCTAGAAAGGCTTACTCATCAATTCAAACTAAATTTGAATAAAAATGTGATCGTACCCTCGCCAAACTGTTTCTTTGTCTGTGTAGCATTGTCTCATTGTGTAATCAGTTATAATCTTCTCCTTAAAATATCCAGACAAAGTCAAGTATGTAAGTGATAACATTTAACCTGAGGGTTTCACATCATTTCCCAGTAAATCAAGGGCATTCAGAATGAATCTTAATGCGGACTCTTTCAAAATAAAGAATTATTTTTTTCTTCCTTTAGCATCAAGCTCAAGAACAAAAGTTAAACAGTTTTACTTAAAAGAATGTAAGAAAAAAATAATAGCAATATCATTTAATAAGTAATAGTTTGATGAAGATAAAGTTATTTCCTAATCTTGTCAAGGATGGCCATGTTGGGATGCCTGCGCGTGTAAAAGAAGATGTATCCCTTGCTTCGGCTCACATGACCGTCATCTGTTTGCGTGACAGTGCTGTCATTGAAATTGTACCAAAGACCTGAAAACAAGAACAAAAAGATTATCATGTGAGTCAGCTTCTGATGTGGAAGTGAGGTCAGACACAGGCGGCCCAGCATCATGCTATGAGAGCTTGCGGGGAAAAGTGAGCTAAATGTAACCTGTCACCAGGTTCTAACTCTCTGGTGGGCCCGCCTGGGGGATAGGTAGAAAAGATGGGCCAGCAAGAGGGCAAATGGGGAGAGTGGGAGAGAAAATCCCCCAGTATTCCCTTGCCTCACTTGGGGTCATGTGGTTTGCACCCTTCAGCTTTCTATACCGACGAGTTTGTTCCCTGAATAAGGGATATGTGACTCTTTCATCTCACATCTGTTTGGTAGAATCGGACTCCTGGCAAATCAGAGAATCTGCTGGAAATATATTCTTTCAATGCTTATGATTTAACTAACAAGTTTTACCAATAAACAATGCCCTTACCATCGTGAAAAGCAAATGTCGTGTAGTGACCAGCACTCACTCTACAAAGAAACACACAAAAACATATAAGTAAGAAGAATAAAGAAAGGCAATGACGATGTTTTAATGTACCCTCAGTAACAACTTCTGAACTGCACTGCTACTGGATGCCTCTAAAGTAATTTTTAGCCTGTTCTCAATCCTTTTACATCATTTCTATTTGCAAATTAAAGAGAAGCCTGAAAAACATAACATAAAAAATACTATGATTCTTACCCACTGCCATGATGAACCACAACAGCCGCCAGATCAAACAGAAATGCCTTTGGGTTCACGTTATCATCCTGTAAAAAGGCAAACAGGGCCACTCAGTGAGACTGTGAACCAACAGACACTATCTATCTATACAAAATCTTTTCAAACTCAATACTAATTATCGATTTTTTATGATTTTATTTTGCCATTTACTCATATGTTTTGTTTCAATTGAGAAGATATA
>NW_027557206.1:0-6225 GCF_052425735.1 Oculina patagonica
TGGCTGAAAAGCTCTTAAAGAATAAGAAAAACTGGATGACTAAATTTAATTTTGAGACTTCTCTATCTCGAACAATGAACAGTGCCCAACTGAACAGATTTTTAACTAGTACAGCCACACAACTACTTGTACAGTACGTACGTTATACATTGTGGAATAAATTTAAAAATTGTTGTAAATGAAACATTTAAACACACTGCAATACTGGTGGCTGTAGTCATCATCTTAAACTCTCTCCATCACATTTCCATGGAAACCAGTGTTTAAAGAAAATTTTAAAAAGTGTATCGTATGTAACATTCCTAGGGCGTGTACATGTACGTGTTCACTGTGTTTCAAAAAAGCCTCTTTCAGTTGTAGAAATCACTAACACACCAGCTTTCCATTTCATTGGAAGCAATATTAAACAGTTATTAATTCTTAAAACTTCCTTATAGGACGAAGCAGCAAAGAGAAGGGAAGCCCGCAGGAAAGAGCGCGAGGCACGTCGTGCAGAAAGAGATGCAGAAGATGCTGCCGACGATGAAAAGAAGAAGAAGGAGAGGGAAGAACGGCGAAAGAACAGAGACAGGGGCACTAAAGGTACACTTGTTGTGGTTCAATTTTACACTTGATACAATCTGTTACCCCATTCTTATTTTCGCGAATACTAATTTTTGCGGTTTTCGCGTTTTAAAAATAATCGCGAAATTTAATATGCCTGAGAAAACATTACGTTAAATTTAAACATGCGAAAATTTATACCATACTTTACATCAAAACAATAATTTTAGGAACTGCAGCTAACTATCCTTGAAAATGTCGTTCCCTCTTGTATTTGACTAGCACGTACATGTACCCTTCCTCTGATTACTGTTCCATTTCTGAGCTTGTAAATCGGCCAAGACCTCTTAAAGCACAGTCACCTATGTTCCATTTACAGACTCCTTGTAGAAACATTGAGCTAGACCTTTGTGTATTTCCAGTAGTTCCTTAGTCTTTGACAACTGATCCAGAAAACACTGACAAAATCGCAAAATTTATTATTATTTACACTTCTGCTCTAGTTTTTCTTGCAATTGCGAAAATTAACACTCGCGAAATTCGGCTCCCGAATATTCCGGAAATTAAGTACGCGCGAAAATTAGTACTTTCCTTTGTTTTATATTCATTATCATACATTACCATACAATAGAATAGAGGGTATTTATGTACATGTGTACAACTAAAATCTAAATTATGGATATATCCTTATTATGCTGCTGTAGATTGTGTTGTACATGCAAATGTAATAAAAAAAGGATGTGGGACGTCATCTAACCTTTTGTCATTTCATTACAGATGAACCTGCTGAGGAGAGTGCATCAGCCCGCCGTCGTCGTGAAAGAGGTAAGCGGATAATTTTATTATAATTTAACATTGGGAACTGTGCTTTGCAACCAAGCCTACATGTAAGTACAAGTGCTTGAAATTAACGGTTGTCTGGTCATTTGAGACGACTAAAAGTACGTTCGGGCAACCAGTTTTAAAGAAAATTATAGGCCTGGTTGCCCAAGAAAAAACCACCAGACAACCAGAGAACTCACACGACCGTGATTACCTAACAGAATAAACAAAAGAATATATAAATATAAATTATGAAAATAGCTTTAAATAGCTCTCTACTAATCAATGAAATCCACCAAAATTCTTATAAAAAGGAAATCAAAGGTTGTCAAGTTCAATAAGCCAGCAGGATAACCTTGCCAAGTTGTTTTCAAACACATACAGAACTCGTTGAAATATTTTGGTGCACACGTGTTGAAAGTGTATAATTAATTACGCATGCATTTTTCATGCAATCCTCCAAGTTAAGACCATTTTAGTCGCTATGGCGACTAAAACTTTGGAGCTGGTGACTACATTGGAATGGTAGTCACCAGCCTGGTGACTAAAATTGAGAAGAATTGAAAGCATAAGCCTAATTTATTAAATAAGATATAAATAGCATCGATGCTATTTATATCTTATTTAATATCTTTGTTACTCACTTTGGAGGAAGCTTAATTTAGCAACTAAAATGTTTCACTGGCGACCAAACTTTTTGCATTTGGTGGCCAAATGGCCACTAAGGAAAACCTTGGAGGGTTGGCATGACTTCAAAATTCACAATATTTTGATGCTTTTGAATGCATTTTTTAAGCAGACAGATTTGACACCAACATGTAATCCGAGACGCATCTTGTTTGGGAAGAATTTATATTTAGCTGTTTTGAGTTTAGTGTGTTTTTGCAGGTGTAGGATTTATAAAATTACTACACCGCTTCTCAAAGTACAAAAATGATGTTGATTGATGTTAAGGATGAGCTGTTTCACACCCCTGTGAATGTAAAATAAATTATTGTCTCAATTAAGGCCTGAGAACAAAAATTTTAACCAAAAAACATACAACACTTAATAAGGACAACCAAGTCCTCAGCAGTGCAACCAAACTCATGGGTTAGGTTGTCTGCCATTTGCCATAAGGACAAGCTGGATTTTTTTCTTATTTCGAGCACTGTAGTACATTCAGGCCTGCAGATGAGTAAAAAAAAAATGCATGACCACCGCCATGGAAATGTTGTGAGAATAAAGATTTTCCTCAAAATTCTTGTAAGTTTATAGTTGGAAAATGAAGAAATTCTAGGAAACTTGTACGATGCCACATACAGTACCGGTATTCAGCCGCTAGGATACCAGTATTTTTGCCTTACGGCTGTAGCAGACAAATTTGTCATTGAAATGTCATATAATTTTCCTCCCACGTTTCTGTGTGGACCAAAATTCTTTTATGTTAATAGTCAGAAAATGAAAAAATCTAGGAAGCTGTGTGTGATGCTACATGTAGTATCAAAATATTCAGCAGCTAGGATATTTTCACCCTTTTGGCAATGGTCTTTTTTAATCACAGTCCTGTTGCTTTAAGAAGAATTCAAGTTGCAGCATTTCCTTTAATTATACAGTAGAGTAGAACCCCTGTAACTCGAACAACCCCGCTAACTCGAACTAATTTCCTTTTCCCTTGAATTTGACTCCACGTTTCAGTCATTATTATTTTTTACTCGGTTAACTCGAAATTGGATAACTCGAAAACCACGCTAACTCGAACTAAATTTTGTTTCCCATGAACAAAAGTTGGGTCAAATTTACCCCGATAACTCGAATTTCGGTTCTTGCAACTCACCACGGTTGCCTTTTGTATTAGAGCAACGAACAGATCAAGAATTTTGACAACCATTTTCCACTGTTATCGTAAGAATGTATGGTCGTGTTAGAGTTTCTGACAAGATAAGTTCAATATGCACTGTACTGTATACTGAAGTGCTGAAAAATCAGTAAACTATCAATTATTAACTTGGCAAATTAAATATTCAATTGACCCCGATAACTTGAAACCCCGCTAACTCGAACTGTTTTTCGTTTCCCTTCAGAGTTCAAGTTACCTGGGTTCTACTGTATATTGTTCATGATGAAAGCTAATAGGCCTGTTTTTTACACTTTCGCTCAACAGAGGAAGAAGAGAAGAAAAAGGCAGAGGAGGAGGCAGCAGAACAAAGGCGTAGAGAAGAAGAAAAGCGAAGAGAGGAAGAAAGGCGAAGGCGTGAGGAGGAAGAGGAGGAGGAGAGAAGAAGAATGGAGGCGGAGAAAAATCGACTGAATCAGGATCATGTAGATGCAGATGAAGGCGAGGAAGAGGAAGACGAGGAGGAAGAAGAGGAAGAAGAAGATACCATCATAGACAGACTAAATCCTCAGAAAAAGCGTAAGTACATGTTATTACGCTTGTGATGTTTTTCATAATTAATTTGACTTCATTTACATTGTGTAAATTTAGACAACTACTATAAAACATATTCTAGTAAACTCAGGGCGTAAAAAAAAAATTAGTTCCAGCTAGTCCTTTGACAACCAGCATCAAATTTTGCTCGCCCCAGGGCAGTTGTATGTTTGTCTTAAATTATCTACTTTTTATACAATTTTCAGACAAATTGCCTGGGCCCTTGTGCATTGGGCAAGTACATGTATGAATGAAAAGTTACTTGCAAGGGAGAAAATCTACTTGTGCCAGATGAACAAACAGCACTTTTTTAGTGCCCTGAGAGGCAACCAGTGGGAGAAGCAATTCTCCTAACCACTTGTGTAAGCCATTGACCCACTTAGTCCTGGAAAAGCCTTACCCTACTACAATCCTAGACAAAAAATCCTTGGGATACTTAAAGGAATAGTGCTCATTGACAAATCTTTTTGCGTTAAGAACTCATTGTTTAGTTTTCCAAGCCTCCTTTCCCCCCAAAACAATGTTAAGATACTGTCTGAAGGTATGATGGGTAGAAATCAACATTGCATTTGGGGTGGGGAGGGAAAGGTCAATACAGTGTCAATTTTTCGTCGATTTGGTTAAGTCTCCCAAGACTTTTGTCCAGGATTGTAGTTTTTACTTAGAATTTTACTTTAAAACAATTTTTGTTCACTGGAGCTTTTTACACTTTTTCAACAGAGGCAATTCTTGAAGGGCTGGCAAACGAATTGCGCCGAATAGTTGAAGAACGAGAAGCAAAGAATGTACCAGCCTCCCAACAGGAACTTGACGAACTTGACCTCAAACTGCGCTCCCTTCGAACACAGCTACGAAAAGCAGAAGAGAATTCTAATCAGCTTGCAAAGCAAAAGAGAGAACTTGAGGAAAAGATGAAGAAGAATACAAATGACGTAAGTTCCATATTGTTCATGTATGAACAATACTGTGTTTTTCTGATCTGCATGGCCCAGTTGAACTTAATGGAACAATCTTATTGGTTAAACAGGCAGTTAGATTTGTTTTCATCTCTACTACTCGTATTTATATCAAGACTGTTCATGGGTGCTGCTTGACCACTTTTACCAGCCTGTTTTTTTTTTAGCTGTTTGTTGCAAATGGGTACCTAGAAGTAACAACAGCCATAGAACATAGTTGTTCTTAACCAAACCTTTTTGGTAAAAGTGAAGAACAGCTCCCCAAAAAAACTTTCAGCCATTTGTTGTCATTTGTAGGCTGATTTTCAGCTGACTGTTGGCCACTTTTTACCATATATTGTATTTGTGGTTCATGGCATACCGTAAAATTCCGGTTATAAGCCCCCCCACTTATAAGCCCCCCCGGTTATAAGCCCATCTACCTAGAAACAAAAAAAATACATCCAGTTATAAGCCCCCCCCCCCCCGGATATACATGTAAGCCCCCCTCTACCGGATGACAGTACTGAACAGGGCTAAATGTTGCTTTTTGGTGCGTTTTAACTTAAAACGGCTCTTTTTGAAACATTTTTTTCCTTCCGCTTATAAGCCCACCCAAAAACCCTTACGAAGTTGTATAAGCCCAGGGCTTATAACCGGAATTCTACGGTATGAGCTCATTTACCATGGCCTGTAAACCGATCAAAGCTCACGAATTGCAATAATTATACCATATGCATGTTAACAGGGCTTGAACAATGGATGCAACTGATGATCAGACAATCAATCGATCAATCGATGACAATTGGTTCCAGTATTTTCAGTAATAATCTATTGATATCAATAATCGATGAACAATGGATGCTCAAGTTTGTTGTGATTATCGATTTCATCGATAATCAATTTTTATCGATTATCAATCCCAATCGATCAGTTAATCATCTCAAACATTCGTGTGTACTGCAAGCGTGTATACGTACATGCTGGAACATGGAGATTTTTTTAACACAAAGTGATGACAATCAATGAGTTGCGACCACTTTTGTGTAACTGGCCAAAGCCAATTGATGCCAATTAACTAAAAAGGCATCGATTGTCATCAACTGATCAATTGATTTTCTGATCATCGGTTTCATCGATTGTTCAAGCCCTGATGTTAATGACTAGTGTACTCCGTAAAAACTAAAATCTTAAATTAAGACGTTTCGTCTTATCTCAGCACCAGAACAATAGCTGACGTAGTTTCTCAGCTATTGTTCTGGTTCTGAGATAAGACGAAACGTCTTAATTTAAGATTTTAGTTTTTACGGAGTATGCACTTGTGAATATCAGCCAGTGATGTAGCCAGACGAAAAATCTTACCGAGGCAATATCAGAAAAAAAGAAACACTTCTTTTATATTTACTTACTTACTAGTAGTGCTATCTCTTTTGTTTATACTAGCTACGGCCCTGAAACATGAATTTGTTTGAACTAACTGTTTAAATTGAAAAGAAATAATATTAATATAAAATT
>NW_027557207.1:0-6218 GCF_052425735.1 Oculina patagonica
GGAACTCATGTTATCTAGGGCAGCATATTGACCTTGTACTGGATTATTCTGTCTTACTTGGGTTGTGAGTTCCTTATGGAACTCACGTTATCAGAGGGCAGTATATTAACTTTCTGCTATGTTATTATGTCTTACTTGATTGGTGAGGTCCTTACGAAACTCATGTTATCTAAGGGCAGCATATTGACCTCGTACTAGATTATTCTATATTACTTGGGTGGCGAGTTCCTTATAGAACTGATGATAGCTGAGGTCAGCATATTGAACTCGAGAGCAACTCAGTTATCGGCTATATCCATCGGTAAGGAACACATCTTGGCAACTCTGCCTTCGCTGAGGATAAAAAACCAGGGGTGCTTTCCAGTCTCACAGAGGGACTAATTGACATTTTCCAATTAAATTTGGCCATCCATGCGGAATGGTCCTTTCCACTGCGCAATTCTCTCCCTAGTCACCCGCATGTGTCAAAGTCTCCCCACTGCATTGAAGTAGGACGACGAACTTAACTGTCAAAATGGAACCGTCAATTTCGGTCCCACCAGTCAAAGTGGTCCACTTCTAGGGCTGGCCACTCGTTAGAGGAATTTTCCGCTCAGACATTGCCATTTAATTTAATTTTCAAGCCAAATCTTTGGAAATTTTTGCTTAACATGTGAAGACGCAGGCGGTGTCAACTGTAAGTATTTCAGAGGAATGCTAGGATATTATCCTAGCATTCCTAACATACCTCACACCAGGTTCCTTCGCTTGAGCCGCGAAAGGTGTCATAATCTGTTTCGCTGTCTAAAACATTATTTAATCTAATGAAGACCAGAAAAAGATGATCATAATACCGTCGACTAATAATTTTGTGATGTTGTGATAACAGCGCGCTGTGATTTCGAGTTTTTAAAATGTTGTCGATGAACCCTGGCAAAATCGGAGAAACAAGGAACCAGTTTTAAAGATGATTATTGAAGAAAGCGAGAAAATAAACAAATTTTTAAACTAACAACGAAAATGCACAGCACATTTTATAATACCGGGGAGGCTGTTAATAAAATACAGCCGGACTGCTGTATCGGTACACCTTGTTCGATTTTCCTGATCGAGCCTATCAAAAAACTATAGAATTTTCGAACTGACGAGTGCATATTGTAGCCGCAAGTAACTTACCAAACTGAATTAGCTGCATAATGAGCGGCCGACAATAATAGAAAGGAATTTTCCTATGATTTTTTTTAAAGGCCAAAGCAGTTTAATTCTTGAACTGCGAGAGTAGCGGCCTTTTGCGTACTAGACTCGTACTGGTAACAGGCCCGTAAAATCACGAAACTGAATCTTAAAGATGTATCGAAGCAAAGCCTTCAGAAGAAAAACGCATCCAATGGAAAACAATGCTAAATAACGCCGCGCTGTTTCCAGTTTCAGCATTTTGTACAATGTACAAGTGTTGTCGCAAGCATATGTGTGCAGCCGTCTTCAATAGAAACATGCATGCACATAAAATTATTTTTTGCAGTTGTTCCATGACGCTGCGCCACCAAACAGACAAAAACAACGTTGCCAGCTAATGATTAGTTACTCTTGATTATGTATTCCATTGGGAGAACAGACTTAAAAGTATATATTGTAGCTCGATGATAAGTATCTCCGTGTTGCGGTCTAAACTATATGACCCACCAGTTGAAGGAAAGAACATTGACACAATTTTAAAGAGGAAAAGTATTAGAATTGCAGGTTACATCGGACTGTATGAGGCGCGCCGCCCGCCAGCTCCGATGGAGAAAATATTTTAAAGCGGTGCAGTATTAGAATTGCGGGTTACATCGGACTGTATGAGGCGCGCCGCCCGCCAGCTCCGATGGAGAAAATATTTTAAAGCGGTGCAGTATTAGAAATGCAGGTTACATCGGACTGTATGAGGCGCGCCGCCCGCCAGCTCCGATGGAGAAAATATTTTAAAGCGGTGCAGTATTAGAATTGCAGGTTACATCGGACTGTATGAGGCGCGCCGCCCGCCAGCTCCGATGGAGAAAATATTTTAAAGCGGTGCAGTATTAGAATTGCAGGTTACACCGGACTTTATGAGGCGCGCCGCCCGCCAGCTCCGATGGAGAAAATATTTTAAAGCGGTGCAGTATTAGAATTGCAGGTTACATCGGACTGTATAAGGCGCGCCGCCCGCCAGCTCCGATGGAGAAAATATTTTAAAGCGGTGCAGTATTAGAATTGCAGGTTACATCGGACTGTATGAGGCGCGCCGCCCGCCAGCTCCGATGGAGAAAATATTTTAAAGCGGTTGCAGTATTAGAATTGCAGGTTACATCGGACTGTATGAGGCGCGCCGCCCGCCAGCTCCGATGGAGAAAATAGAATTGAGCAGAATTAGAATTGCAGGTTACATTGCTAATACGCTTGTACTGGTTTAGTTTTAAAATTAATCTTTAAGATCTCTTCTTACAGTGCGTCGAGTCATTACTCTTTATGTTCTGTTTGCAGCATTTCTAGTTGTCATGTTAGCTGCTCGCATGTACTGGAGGGGAAACAAAGGGATCAAAAACGTATTGCTTGCTCTCTACTTATTGGCCACAGCACTTTGTATCGGTCTCACTGTCTTTGCTTATTAAGAGTGTTTTGAATCATACGTCACCATCAAATTCAAGTGCAAACAAATGAAAACGCCATTGACATGGAAAAATACAAAAAGTCTATCTTCACAATTCTTTATATTCTTGGAGTTTTTGTGTTAAGTTACATTCCTTTTTTGTGTTGCTTACTTGTCTTGTTTTTAGAAGATAAGGGCGACGAATCGTCCGTTGCGGCCGTTAATGCATGCGCTGCCGTTGTGTTTTCTTCGTCGTTTTTCAATCCCTTGCTTTACTGTTGGAGGATAAAAGAAATTAGAGATAACGTGATAAATATCGTAAGGAACTTATTTTGTAACGAAAGCGTAGACGGACCATAATAACTCAACTATTGTAACACTTGCGAGATACTTTAAAACAACAACGTTTAAGAATGATGACCATCAAATGTCTTCTCAAATTAAAATAACAGCACAACGTGAGTCACGTAGTCCTGAGATTTCAGCGGGTGATCGCAAATGGAAATTACAAATAGAAATAATAGAAACCTTGTAATTTCCTTAAGGAAGCATTCAGTGGAAGGCAGGGTTTTTGGCTACTGCAATGAGAATACAAGGACTACTTTAATATTCCACTATACTTACTTATTGTAATGATACTGTAAGAGGAATGATCATCATGTGATTTTGCCGGATCCAATTGGTGTTTTTTGTTTTTGCTACAAGTCACTTTCAATCTCAACAGATTTTGATCTTTTTTGAAAGGCAATGTCACAAGATGGTTTATAATAAGGCGTTTTCACGACAACCATAACTTTCTTGTCAAAAGAAAACGAAGTGCATGATTTCAGTAATCTCAGAAATGCTAGAATTTTCTTCATGAGCAAAGCTCGAAGCACCAAATTTTCATTTTAACATTCTACCAGCTCATGCAGAGGGCTAAAGACCCTTATAATAGTACCCAATGTTCATAACATGAACAGCTTTTAATTTAAATATAAGTAATTCCTTGAAGGTTAAAAAGGTTTTATTGATCTTTGTTTATCCCTTCCAAACCAATTTAACAATTTAGCCATGAGTGTTCAAAATGGGCAATGTTCTAATCAGATCAATCATCAAAAGAAAAAATAAATTGTATGTTAAAGGTTCCTATGGCAGAAAATTACAAAGTTAGCCAAGAAACCTTTCATAACAGAAACAATCGAGAGCAAAATAATTGAAGAAAACAAACAAAAGGAGATAAAGGTGTTATAATTATAAAGCTCCCCCAAGTTGTTTCGAGCTATTTGTGATGTTTGTATGATTTTTAGTTTAGCTGCGTTAGCTTTTTAACGCCAAACAGTTCAGTTGGCATACAGAGCTAAACCGAATTAAATACACACACTTTAAGAAATTAGATATCACACGATAGCGTTCACAGAGTTGTCTTGGAAGAGAAGGAATAAGAAAATTAGCAAGAACTAAAAACAAACGTACAAGCCACAAATCACTGTGCACGTCCTTTTCGTCGAGCCGTTCGAAGATTCAGCGTAACTCTCGTGAATGGCCGTCAATTCCTCTCGCTTACCGGTCAGCTGGTGCTCGATTCTATCTACTCACAGTTCCTTAGTTTATTATCAGGTAACCCTTACAACGTGTGTTGTCAACTTAATTTTAGCACCGGTGGCAGTGGCGGGCAACGCAACCATTATGGCGGCAATTTGGAGGAACCGGTCTCTGAGGACTCCATCTTATGTTCTTCTTGCTGGTTTGGCCTTCACAGACTTTTGCACTGGGTTACTGAGTCAACCATTCTTTGTTATGTACCAAGTGGCGCAATTTACAGGAAACAGGAAGTTGTTCTGCATTGCTGGTTTTATCACGGAAATTGTTGGATACTACTTTTCCTCCCTGACAGGTATGGTCATGACAATAATGGCTGTCGAAAGATGGCTGCATATGAGCCGAAGATCTCTTCTTACATTGCGTCGAGTCGTTATAATTTATATCATATTTGTAGTTTTGCTAATTGCGTTTTACACTTGTCGCATGTACTATTGGTATTATACAAAAAACTACTACGGTGTATTTAAGTTATTTTTACTTCTGGGAGCAGCCTTTTGTTTTCTTGTCACCGTCTTCGCTTATTTCAAAGTTTTTCGAATCATACGTGAACATCAAAGTCAAGTGCAAACAAATCAAAACGCCATTGACATCCAAAAATACAAAAAATCTATATTCACAATTCTGTATATTCTTGCTTTATTTTTTGTGAGTTACGTTCCCATCGTGTGTTGCTTTTTTGTAGTTAGTATTATGGACAAATCCGAAGCTGACTTAGCAGTAGCAGCCCAGAATGTTTGCGGGGCCATTGTGTTTTCTTCATCGTTTTTTAATCCCTTGCTTTACTATTGGAGGATAAAGGAAATAAGAGATAGTGTTAGTCCTCTGGTTAGAAAGTTTTTTTGTAAAGAAAACGGTGAGCAATCATAAAAATTTCAATGTTGTTGCACTTGAAAACTACTTTATTAAACAAACAGTGGTTGAGGAATTATGACCATTAAATTCCTCCTGAAAATATAAGTTCAACGGTAATCAAATTCTACCTAGAACCATTGTCATCACCTGTTACGAAGCAATCAGTGTAAGCTAGGGTTTTTGGCTACCACAATAAGAAATACAACGGTTCCGTCTGTTAAATATTCCATTACTTACTAATTGTAATAACACTGCTATTTAACGAAGAAGATCGTGTGCCCTGTAATAAGTTAAAACCTTTTTTACTGGATGTAGTCAGTTTTATTTAAATTTTCAATTCAACTTTTTAACGATTCATGCAGAGAGATCCTTCTTCCTGCAAGGGAAAATGATTTTGGGGTTGTTGGCCTTTCTCTGTGGGCTTCAAATCAATTTACCATTCGCCGTATTTAATTAATTATTTCTTTAAAAGTTTCCAGCATGTCGCGTTTAACCACAACAGACTGCCACAAGGAGGTTTGTAACAGAGCGTTTTCATCGCTAATTCATAAAATCTCGTACTTAAAAGTTGAAAAAAGTCAATTCATTACCTTATTATAGGAAATTAACGATACACGTTATTAACGCGAATTGCAAAAAAAGAACAGTGGTCGAGAAACGGTACATTTCAGTGCAGTTATTAGAATTTTACAACTGATCGCAAAAAGAAACTGTGTTTTGAAAGAATAGAAACCTTGTAGTTAACGTTTACAAACTAATCAGTGGAAGCGCCAGGTTTTTTGGCTACCGCAATGATAAATAAAATGATTCTTTTAATATTCCATTACTTATTAATCGTTTATATACTAATTACATGAATGAAGATCGTTTAACCCGTAATAATAAAAAACAATTTTCAGGATTTTATTAATTTTCATTCAGTTTTCCTGTAGAAGTCACTTTTTATCTAAACAGAATTGTGATCTTTTTTCAGACATCGACACAAGAGGTTTGTGATAAAGCGTTTTAAGATAGATATAAATTTCCTTCTAAAGAGTACTGAAAAAAAAACATGTTTTGATTAATTTCGAAAGTGCTGGAAGAGAGTTCTAAGGGGGGCAGGACGGTTATAAATGCCATTTCCCAGCCAAAATTTCGCTCAAATCTCGTATGTATGAATGTATGAAGAAGGAAAGTAAACTTTACACGGATATTA
>NW_027557208.1:0-6232 GCF_052425735.1 Oculina patagonica
ATTTTTGTGCATTATTGTCAATACTGCACTGTCGGAGTGGTAATGCATCCATGTTAGATCCACCAAGCGTCCCGAACATCTAATTTACATAACATTACTTGACAGACATGCGTGCTATCATTTACACCGAGTTACCCATGTTTTACCCTGTTTATCCTCATTTACCCCAAGTTACCCACGTTTTACCCTGTTTACCCGCATTTACCCCAATTTTTTGCCCGCGTTTTACCCCTATTTACCCTCATTTACCCCAAATTACCCACGTTTCACCCTATTTACCCTCATTTAACCCAAGTTACCCACGTTTCACCCTGCTTGCCCTCATTTACCCCAAGTTACCCACGTTTCACCCTGTTTACCCTCATTTACCCCAAGTTACCCACGTTTAACCCTGTTTACCCTCATTTACCCCAATTTACCCGCGTTTCACCCTGTTTACTTTTATTTACCCCAAGTTACCCGCGTTTCACCCTGTTTACCCGCATTTAACCCAATTTACCCACATTTGACTCTGTTTACCCTCATTTACCCCAAGTTACCCACGTTTCACCCTGCTTACCCTCATTTACCCCAAGTTACCCACGTTTCACCCTGTTTACCCTCATTTACCCCAAGTTACCCACGTTTCACCCTGTTTACCCTCATTTACCCCAATTTACCCGCGTTTTACCCTGTTTACCCTCATTTATCCCAAGTTACCCGCGTTTCACCCTGTTTACCCCTCATTTACCCCAAGTTACCCACGTTTCACCCTATTTACCTTCATTTACCCCAAGTTACCCACGTTTTACCCTGTTTACCCTCATTTACCCCAATTTACCCGCGTTTTACCCTGTTTACCCTCATTTACCCAAGTCACCCGCGTTTCACTCTGTTTACCTTTATTTACCCCAAGTTACCCGCGTTTCACCCTGTTTACCCGCATTTAACCCAATTTACCCGCATTTGACTCTGTTTACCCTCATTTTACCCCAAGTTACCCACGTTTCACCCTGCTTACCCTCATTTACCCCAAGTTACCCACGTTCACCCTGTTTACCCTCATTTACCCCAGGTTACCCACGTTTCACCCTGTTTACCTTCATTTACCCCCCAAGTTACCCGGGTTTTACCCTATTTACCCTCATTTACCCCAAGTTACCCGCGTTTCAACCTGTTTGCCCTTATTTACCCCAAGTTACCCACGTTTCACCCTGTTTACCCTCATTCACCCCCAATTTACCCACGTTTCACCCTATTTACCTTCATTTATCCCCAAGTTACCCACGTTTTACCCTGTTTACCACCATTTACCCCAAGTTACCTGCGTAACAACCTGTTTATTCTTATTTACCATATGTTTTTTGCGTTTCACACTGTTTACCCTCATTTACCTCAAGTCAGCCACGTTTCACCCTGTTTACCTTCATTTTCCCCAAGTTACCCACGTTTTATTGCCGTTTACCCTCATTTACCCCAAGTTACACATGTTTTACCCTATTTACCATCATTTACCCCAAGTTACCCATGTTTTACCCCTGTTTACCCTCATTTACCCCAAGTTACCCATGTTTTACCCTGTTTACCCTCATTTACCCCAAGTTACCGACATTTCCAACCTTTTTACCTTCGTTTATCCCAACTTACCCACATTTCACCCTATTTACCCCTCATTTACCCCAATTTACCCACGTTTTACCCTGTTTACATAAGTTTACCTCAAGATACCCACATTTGACCCTGTTTACCTTCATTTACCCCAAGTTACCCACGTTTCACCCTGTTTACCCGCATTAAAGCCAATTTACCCACATTTGAATCTATTTACCCTCATTTACCCCAAGTTACCCACGTTTTGCCCTGTTTACCCTCATTTATATCAAGTTACCCATGTTTCACCCTGTTTACCTTCATTTACCCCAAGTTACCCACGTTTTACCCTGTTTACAATGATACATATCAAGTTACCTATGTTTCACCCTGTTTACCCTCATTTACCCCAAGTTACCCACGTTTTACCCTGTTTACCCTCATTTGCCCCAAGTTACCCATATTTCACCCTGTTTACCTTCATTTACCCTAAGTAACCCGCGTTTCACCCTGTTTACCTTCATTTACCCCAAGTTACCCGCGTTTCACCCTGTTTACCCGCATTTAACCCAATTTACCCACACTTGACTCTGTTTACTTTCATTTGCCTGAAGTTACCCACATTTCACCCCTTTTACCCGCATTTACCCCAAGTTACCCACGTTTCACCCTGTTTACCCGCATTTAACCCATTTTACCCACATTTGACCCTGTTTACCCTCATTTACCCCATGTTACCCACGTTTGACCCTGTTTACCCGCATTTAACCCAATTTACCCACATTTGACTCTGGTTACCCTCATTTGCCCCAAGTTGCCCACGTTCCACCCTGTTTACCCTCATTTACCCCAAGTTAACCACATTTGACCCTGAACGAGTGAGCAATCACGAAACAGGCTAGTAGGGATGAAAGTGTAGTTTTTTCTATTTTCAATGTTTATATATATTTATTTATATATTCATTTATTATCGGGTCAATTACGTCGCAAGCAAAATAACATTAATATCAGGATTTATTAGTAATCTCTGCGAATAGAATATTAAGATATCCAGCCGATGTACATCTAATTGCAATAACGTTCTACGACCAATCAAGAAAAATAAATTGAACAAATTGTATTTTATAAGAGTAATCCTAATAATAGCTTAAATAACATTACAATAATAATAAAAGTAGGTGTAAGTGGAATATTGTTATTTGTAATCTACCAAATTGAAAATAAATGTTCGCAGAAACAAGGATCGTGTGTAATTAATTTCTAACGGTAAAACTTAAGAACAAGTAACTAATTTAAGATAAAATGAAACTATTTATTACATCGTGTTATTGATTTTTTTAAAAAAACAAAATTCAAAGATCACGTTAACGTTTTCTAATAGTTCCATCTGCGTGACTAACGTGGCTGGTTGCCAGTGTGGCTGATAAATCGATAATCTTTTTAGCTTATTTTTAAAGCAAAATTTAAGTTACCTTAAATTGGAAAAACTCGTGTTTATAAATGCCTAAAAGCTTCCAAAGCTTTGCTTTGGAGTGAAATAAACAATACAATTGGCCATTACACGAATAAGCTGGCACCAAGGGCCCTTACAAGACGTCATGAAGTCCATTTAATACAATGAATATTTAAGGGATACACTAATAATAATCACTACACTACACTAATAATAATCACTACAGATACCTCTGATCGTAAAAAATGAGCTAACTAAACTTGTTCTCTTTAAACGGGCTAAAGCTGGAAAATGCGGTGAGCGTACCAGACACGTAGGAAGAAAAAAAAATAACGACACAATCAGAAGGCGATTATTACCTGGCCTGTGTACCTGAATTGTAGCTTTGGAGTAAATAAGAGTAAACAGGGTGAAACGTTGGTAGCTTGGAGTAAATGAGAGTAAACAGGGTGAAACGCGGGTAGCTTGTTGTAAATGGGGGTAAACAGGGTGAAACGTGGGTAACTTGTAGTAAATGAGGGTAAACAGAGTGAAACGTGGGTAACTTGAGGTAAATGAGGGTAAACAGGGTGAAACGTGGTTAACTTGGGGTAAATGAGGGTAAACAGAGTGAAACGTGGGTAACTTGAGGTAAATGAGCGTAAACAGAGTGAAACGTGGTTAACTTGGGGTAAATGAGGGTAAACAGGGTGAAACGTGGGTAACTTGGGGTAAATGAGGGTAAACAGGGTGAAACGTGGTTAACTTGGGGTAAATGAGGGTAAACAGGGTGAAACGTGGTTAACTTGGGGTAAATGAGGGTAAACAGGGTGAAACGTGGGTAACTTGGGGTAAATGAGGGTAAACAGGGTCAAATGTGGGTAACTTGAGGTAAATGAGGGTAAACAGGGTAAAACGTGGGTAACTTGGGGTAAATGAAGGTAAACAGGGTAAAACGTGGGTAACTTGGGGTAAATGAGGGTAAACAGGGACAAATGTGGGTAACTTGAGGTAAATGAGGGTAAACAGGGTAAAACGCGGGTAACTTGGGGTAAATGAAGGTAAACAGGGTAAAACGTGGGTAACTTGGGGTAAATGAAGATAATCAGGGTAAAACGCGGGTAACTTGGGGTAAATGAAGGTAAACAGGGTGAAACGCGGGTAACTTGGAGTAAATGAGGGTTCACAGAGTGAAACGTTTGTAACTTGGGGTAAATGAGGGTAAACAGAGTGAAACGTGGGTAACGTGGGGTAAATGAGGGTAAACAGGGTGAAACGTGGGTAACTTGGGGTAAAATGAGGGTAAACAGGGTATAAACGTGGGTAACTTGGGTTAAATGAGGGTAAACAGGGTAAAACGCGGGTAACTTGGGGTAAATGAAGGTAAACAGGGTAAAACGTGGGTAACTTGGGGTAAATGAAGGTAAACAAGGTAAATGCGGGTAACTTGGGGTAAATGAAGGTAAACAGGGTAAAACGTGTTTAACTTGGGGAAAATGAAGGTAAACAGGGTAAAACGTGGGTAACTTGGGGAAAATGAAGGTAAACAGGGTGCAACGTGGGTAACTTGGGATAAATGAGGGTAAACAGGGTGAAACGTGGGTAACGTGGGGTAAATGAGGGTAAACAGGGTAAAACGTGGGTAACTTGGGTTAAATGAGGGTAAACAGGGTTAAACGTGGGTAACTTGGGATAAATGAGGGTAAACAGGGTGAAACGTGGGTAACGTGGGGTAAATAGGGGTAAACAGGGTAAAACGTGGGTAACTTGGGATAAATGAGGGTAAACAGGGTGAAACGTGGGTGACGTGGGGTAAATAGGGGTAAACAGGGTAAAACGTGGGTAACTTGGGTTAAATGAGGGTAAACAGGGTTAAACGTGGGTAACGTGGGGTAAATGAGGGTAAACAGGGTGAAACGTGGGTAACTTGGGTTAAATGAGGGTAAACAGGGTGAAACGTGGGTAACTTGGGATAATTGAGGGGGGGGGGGGTAAACAGGGTGAAACGTGGGTAACTTGGGGAAAATGAAGGTAAACAGGGTGCAACGTGGGTAACTTGGGATAAATGAGGGTAAACAGGGTGAAACGTGGGTAACTTGGGATAAATGAGGGTAAACAGGATGAAACGCGGGTAACTTGGGGTAAATGAAGGTAAACAGGGTGAAACGTGGGTAACTTGGGGTAAATGAGGGTAAACAGGATAAAACGCGGGTAACGTGGGGTAAATGAGGGTACACAGGGTGAAACGTGGGTAACTTGGGGTAAATGAAGGCAAACAGGGTGAAATGTGGGTACCTTGGGGTAAATGAGGGTAAACAGGGTAAAACGCGGGTAACTTGGGGTAAATGAGGGTAAACAGGGTGAAACGTGGTTAACTTGGGGTAAATGAGGTTAAACTGGGTAAAACATGGGTAACTTGGGGTAAATGAGGGTAAACAGGGTAAAAAGTGGGTAACTTGGGGTAAATGAGGGTAAACAGGGTAAAACATGGGTAACTTGGGGTAAATGAGGGTAAACAGGGTAAAACATGGGTAACTTGGGGTAAATGAGGGTAAACAGGGTAAAACGTGGGTAACTTGGGGTAAATGAGGGTAAACAGGGTAAAACATGGGTAACTTGGGGTAAATGTGGGTAAACAGGGTAAAACATGGGTAACTTGGGGTAAATGAGGGTAAACAGGGTGAAACGTGGTTAACTTGGGGTAAATGAGGTTAAACTGGGTAAAACATGGGTAACTTGGGGTAAATGAGGGTAAACAGGGTAAAACGAGGGTAACTTGGGGTAAATGAGGGTAAACAGGGTAAAACATGGGTAACTTGGGGTAAATGAGGGTAAACAGGGTAAAACATGGGTAACTTGGGATAAATGAGGGTAAACAGGGTAAAACGTGGGTAACTTGGGGTAAATGAGGGTAAACAGGGTAAAACGTGGGTAACTTGGGGTAAATGAGGGTAAACAGGGTAAAACATGGGTAACTTGGGGTAAATGAGGGTAAACAGGGTAAAACATGGGTAACTTGGGGTAAATGCGGGTAAACAGGGTAAAACGTGGGTAACTTGGGGTAAATGAGGGTAAACAGGGTAAAACATGGGTAACCTGGTGTAAATGATAACACGCATGTCTGTCAAATAATGTTATGTAAATTAGATGTTCGGGACGCTTGGTGGATCTAACATGGATGCTTTACCGTCGGAGTTTGCTGACGACAGGTAAAGCAAAATCACGTGATCT
>NW_027557209.1:0-6326 GCF_052425735.1 Oculina patagonica
CATGCTCCGATAATGATATAAATCAAATGTGTAACCACTAGTGAACAACTCGTATTGTCATTTTTGATATATAGCAGGTTATTATGGCAACATTATACAATCCGGGGGTCCTGGGTTCAAATCCTCCTCTCTGCCAATGGTTGGGTCTGTATTCGGTACTCCTGAATTTAACTCCACGCTTTGTTTATATAGCCAACTGGTCAGCCTCCTGCCAGTTGGGATTTCTAACATCGTTCTGTTTTATTCACACTATCTGTTTGTTTAATTATTTAAGGGCCACAGTGTATACTACTCGGACTCAAGCAATTGTGATTACCCATTTATATATTTTTCATTTTTTAATTATTTATTTTTTCAGTTTTCACTAGTCGTGAAATTTACACAAGGCCACAATGTCTTCGTCTGGGACTATATAACACACGCAAACTTGAGCTATATGGCCAGCAAAAAGTTATTACAATTGTGTTTTCCACAGTTACAGCTTTTATATTCCTTTTACAAAGGAGAACGCTTCCTGATTTGATGGGTGTTCCTGTGATCTCTTGGGATACCTGTAAAGACAAGCGGAATGAGTTCATCGTTCGTCTTTTTCAGCGCCATTTTTAGAATTCTGGTATCGAGTATGATGGGAAGACAAAGTTACGCGGAGATTACTAACAAGGTTTTGTGCTCCACGACTTGATGAGGTTTAAGGCTCTTTATCTGAAGGTCAATAAATGGGGTCCGAAAACTATAAATACCCCTCCCCATTCTCTTTTCATTTACTCTTTACGCCGACCACGTGATTAAAAGAAACGCGGGCTCTTAGGGCGGGAATGGCGCAGTGGCCACCATTTTCGTGAAAACTACGCATGCACTGAAACTGCAACAAAAGGACATAGAAAGTCACCAGAGAGCGTTTACACGTACTTGTTTTTCCGAACAGAGCATTAATTACCCGTGCTCTGATTACCTTTCGGAGGTAGTCTCCGCACCCCAAAAGCATTGGACGCTAGTGCCACATTACAATACACCGTTACGTTTACACGCCGATAATTGGCAGTGCCGTGCGCAGTGTAAATTGTGGCTTGTGAACAGCGTGACTGATATGGATGTCTGTATTGTAAAGGGTTAAGAGTTTTGAATACTGGAATCAGTGAGCAGAGCAAACATTCTGCATCACATCTTCTTAAACTTAGAAATTGATAGCCTTTTTTTAATCGGGGGATGTTCCTACTCGGTATTAATACATTATGACAACGCCTTCACGTTTTAAGCGAGGACTGTACAAGGTGACAAAGAGAAGACCCGTTAGAATCGCTGTCGCCTACGTATTTTCTCTTGTGATCGGAATTCTGTTGTTGGAAGAAATTGTCTCAAGAAGGTATGTCGATTGCAGTTTATTTTGTGACTTGTTCTATGCCATGCTAAGTTGGATTTTTGAATGTACTTGCGACGTTATTTAAACGATTTAACGTGAGTAATAGCTTTCGTGATTCAGTACAGTGAATGTGGTTATATTTGTCCCTATCTGACGCAGGTTTCTGAAGCCTTACTTTGTTTTAAAATTACATTAAACGTCAAATATGCCAAGGATGGCTACACATTATAGTGACGTGCTGTTATTCCGATGATCAACCTCTCTTTTACTCTTTGATGGAACTTGGATGCCAATTACGACATTTTATAGCTAAGCTATGTCATAATTATATAGCTGGGTTCAAAGAAGTTATTCAAGGATCAGGGATCTTGCAAAAGTAGCTAATATTCTTTTCTTAAGTTCGTGGTTTTTAATCCGTCTCTTTTTTCAAATCGTCAATCACTCTTTCTTCTTTATTCTTTAGTAATCATTTTCACTTTTCGACTTAGTAGACTATTATTTGAATTTCCCTTCAAGTTGAAGCTAATTTGCACGTCGGAAAAGCCCGGGTTCAATATATCGAGGCATAACTCCATTAATATCACAATCGAGGCTATTTTAGCATGAAAACACAAAATACAACCCCCGAGCAATATTTTACAACATACTATAATATTAGAACATTATTTTCCTTAACTCCGAACATTCAATCTTTGTCCGTTTGATGCTATGCTGAATCATCTTTGTTCAGGAAATTACTGATGCTCGTCTGTTACCAGTACGTTTTAAGAGGGAACCTGCCATGACTTCGAGTATTAATTTGACAAAATTATGTACCAAAATTACTCACATCTTATTGCAAACTTTTGTGTTACTGTTTCAAATATCTTGTCATAAAGCCCGGGCCAAAGGAGGATGAGAGACTGGGTTAATGAGAGTTTACACTTTCACTATCGTTTGGCATGGAACTCTCATGCACTCTCATCGACTTTGAACGTGGTTAAATTTTTGATGAGAGACGATAAGAGTTTTCTCTCGTTTGGCCCGAGTTGATGATAGTCGATGAAAGCTGACGTAAACTCTAACAACACCAAACATCGAAAACAAATTTTGAAACTGCACTGAATTCCACTGAATTGCTTGAAATACGATTTGTCGAAGTAGCTACACGTGAGAGTTTACCTATATCAGTATAGTTTTCATGGTTATTCTGAACTTCGAAATTCATTTTTTCCGCCTCTGAGACAAAATTATTTTTGCTGGTATCACGGATAATTACTCACGTCTTTAAAAAAGGAAGTATTCTGGTACTCGATTTTTTTCCCATGCAAATTGAAGTAATATTACTCGATTTCTCGATGGGTTCTGTCATTAAACGTTTGTTTTAATTTGTTTATATTGAATTTAATCCTGTGAGAAACAGATTGGCCCTACACTTTGCCCTTTTTACCCTCAGACACTTTATCTTTTTTATGTTGTGCGACCAGTTTTGTCACGTTAGATTTTGTAGCATTTGGATATGGTTAGCCTTGAAACAGGCTTGTTTTCTTTTGCTATTTGTTTCTGGCGAAGAATTTTTTTTTGGTTATCGTTAATTGCTTGGTCTTTCAGCAAATAGTAGTTCATTAAAGTTTAAAATATTTTTTCCCAACATTAAAGTATTCGCTATACTGAAGAAGACCAGCTCAAGTAGCTGAAATATTTTGGCCAATGGGACCTGGTTCTCTTGCCGTTGCCTCAGTCTATCTAACCGATCTGGTTTCATTAACACTAGGAGTGACGACTGGTACGAGCATTTCTTAAACAAGAGATACGGCAACAAACAAGCCATGAAGTTTTCCGCTTCGTTGCTTTGTCTTCTTGATCCAAACTCGTTTTTTTCAATTTTAGATGTATCAAAAGTTGATAGCTTTTTGCATTAAGTACTTCTTGTCTTTTTTTTTTCGCTTTCATTTGGCCCTCGATTCAAGCCTGCTTCTTCATATGATCGTCCCTATCGTTTCTAAGTCGCTTCTGTCGCTTCAAAAAGTTTGCTTGCTCCAATCACCTCAGACTTTGCAAACGACAGAAGCGACAGAGACGATCGGGACGATCATATGAGAACCAGCCTTAAATGTCAAATGGAACAGAAATTTTAAAATGCTATTTTTAACCAACAAAACCCTAAAACTATCCATTAAAGATTAAAAATAAAAAAAAAATTTTGCTTTCCGGTTTTTAAACTGTTAATACTACAAAAAAAAATATCAGCGATTTCCATGGGGTTCACTAAAAATGTATTTGAATGATTTCACAATTGAAATGGAAAGAATCCAACCGAGTTTTTGACGTCATATTTCCAGTTTTTCAAGACAACTGCAGACCATTTCCCCAGACCGTACCGACGGCAACGTCTGGTGGAAAATGAATTTATATTTTACTTGAGAATCTCGCAACTTTCAGGACATGTTCTGTTTATTTATTGGTATAAGAACTAGCTCCCGCTGAATATTCAAAGAGAGCGTTTAACCTCAAATAGAAAAACCAAATATGAGCCGTCGTGGCTGACGTTGTCCAACAGCCGCAGAACTTCGTCATTTTACGTTATTGTTCGGCAGAGAACTATTTTGAGTATACTAAGATTCAGAACGCGTGTGCATGGTTAATTGTCATGTGAAGATAACGCGTTCGGCTTTTTAACGTGCAATGCCATCGAGAAGAACAATAGAGATTCCTGATTGGTTTTTGACATAACGGCGTGCATTCTACCTGAATTTTCTCACATGATTATGCAGAACGACAGCAAACAAAAACTAAAGCTTTTTTTGAGCTTTAGCGATTTTTTACTAAAAAAAATGCGCGTCTCTGAACAACAACCAACAATGAATCAACTGAAAAAGGGCCGAACAGAACGAAATAACTGCCTCGAAATATCACTAAAAAAACATTTATTTAAATTCTCACCCGCTGTCTTATGGAATCGGTCTGCGGTCGTCTTCCAAAAAAAAACACCAATTATGACGTCAAAAGTCTCTACTTTCCGACAATTTTTCAGAGCACTCTATGATAACCAAAGTCAAAAAAAACACTTTTCAAATCCCTCATATCTTCGCGATGCTACGTTCGATTACTTTGAAACTTTGGGATATGTTTATTTGGCTCTTAATAAACATACGGACAAAAAATAAAAAAAATCGAAATTTCTGTTCATTTGACCTTTAAAGGTTTGAGGAAGACGGGATATATACCTACTTGTTCGATCACAGTTTCTCAAATTAAAGTGATTGCATTAAAGGGGGTCTAGTTTTTTGCCAAGTGTAGTTGCGCATTGAATAAAGTTATATTATCTTATCTTAAGTACAAAGCATTCTTGACATTCAGATTCGGATTTACAAAGTACCAGATACATATTTACATCCATTACAAGTTAAAACGTGCGTTTTACTCACAGGGCACAGAGGGAGCCGAATATCCGATACTCAAACTTTCTACTATAAAAAACAACCGTCAAAGCGATCGTTTAAAAGCGTACGTAAAATATACAGCGCCGTCATGCGTATACTTGTTTACAGATCGTCTGGTGATATCGGCTTGTCTCTCTGGTAACGCCCACAAACATTGCTGTCTGCGAATGTCGCATGAGGCAGTTTTAATACGATATCACCAGACCAGACGATCTGTAAACAAGTATCGCATGACGGCGCTGTATATATCACGTACGCTTTTAAACGATCGCTTTGACGGTTGTTTTTACACGGTAGATTTTTTGAATTGAGCACAAACTTGACTCCTCTGCAGTTCTGTGAATTTGGGAGATGTATTTAGCGAGTATATTATTTTCGCGGTTTCCTAAAAAAAGTGAACAAATTGTATTTAATTTTGCATTGTCAAAGCATTTATTATCTCCCCAAACCCGATCGGGAAGCTTCCTTTTTTGTGCTACTAGTCCGCGGCGAAGTGTAAAGTTGCAATGCACCAAATTACTGTACACCCAATCAGAGGAAGCATGTATTCGGAAAACGAGACCAGAAAAATACAAATTCAAGGACAAAAAGTGACAATTTTTTTAATGCAGAGCAAGTACGTAACCAGAATGCCAGTGACTCGCAACTTGTAGAATTCATGTATTGTTTCTTCTGTAATATGGTATTAAATTTCGTGCGTTTAATTTTCAAGTGAATTCTGTTTTTTTTTCGCAAGTATAAATTTTCGCGATTTTTTCCATAAAACAAAAATCGCGAAATTAAATACCCGCGAAAATTAGTAAGAATAAGGTACATGTTGTCTCAATGAAGCATTCTCTCGTTTCATTTGCCTTCTTCCATAGATACTCAGGACGAAAAGTTTGTCACACTGGACTCTCCAGTTAACGATGCATACGAACAGCCACCAGTAAGTACTGACCTAAAACCAACATAGGGCGGTTTTTAATTAGGCGAGGAAAATAATCTCCAATTGCATTGATTTTGCTTTACTCTGTGTTGTGATTGGTTTTAAAAAACTCGCGCCACTTTCTTAACCAATCAGAAAGAAAACAAAAACCAATCGCATTTACTCGCCCAAGTATCATTTTTCAAGTTTTCCCATGCTTCGCGCTGGTCGCATGTGTTTGCATTGGTTCACTGGATTTTCTGTGCTTTTTGCGATTGGCCAGGGTAAATACTTTGGTTTTAGTTATATGACAATCAAACGAAAATTGCTCTCATAAAGGTAAACGTCCTTAAAAATTACAATGGCAAAGACGTAGTGACCATCCTAACAATCGAATGAACCAATCAAAACAAACATCCGTCGCGTGAAATCAAGAAGAAAGGTGGTGTTCGAGCCAAAAGCCTCAGCCCAGAAGTGCGTAACTTTAGAGCCAATCAAAATTGACCTCTTTAATGCAGGACGTGGAAAAAAACTGCGTAATACTTTGTCTCATACATAAATGACAGTGGTTTGTTTGTCGGACTCCCTGTCGAGAGGTCTGAGTGCGAGTCTGGGGGTAGTCGTTGCGTTGTGTTCC
>NW_027557210.1:0-6211 GCF_052425735.1 Oculina patagonica
TCCCTTAATTTGGCTGACATTCATTTTTAAGATGCAAACGAAAAATTCAGACAAATGAATAATGAAGAGAGGCCGGGTGTTTGACAAGAAATTGACATAAATTAGTGTTAATTTTTAGATGATTTTCCGTCCCTTGTATAAAACCCTCGTTTTCTCAGGTTGGGATTTCATTTTTCTAGCAATATTAACGCTGAACGATTTTAACAACAAAATCAAGCCAAGCGTTTTTAAAACGGTCTAAAACGGCGCAAAATTCGCCAAGTCTATTAATTATTTGCGAAATTTCACCAAAATGTTTTTTCTGTTTACAGCTGTATGGCAATTTACTAATACACGGCTTTAACGGACTAAGTTGAAAAGAAAGTCTTGTTTCCAAATTGAGGATGTAAAAGGAGTTGTAAATGAACATTAAATAGCATTCTTTTTTTGCTGGATTGAAGCTAAAGCCCTGGGGATTTCTGGAGCCCTTGAGCGGGTGAGCCCAAAACCCTTAGGAGTACAGCAGTACGAGTCGGCAGGAAAGTCCAAGATCGTGTCCAGTTTTTAACTACTGTATTTTATTCTGGCCGACTTGTATTTCTTTATGTTTCAACCACAACTGGTGCGAATTCTTCAGGTTCACTTTCAAAATCCCAGTTGAATCGTTTTGTCAAATGCTGCCGGAATCGTCTTGCCTTGTCCACCAGCTTTTTATCAATGGTTGTTGAACTCTCCAGGTTGGAGAAAAACCCCTAAGATGAAGCGAACAAACAAGGAATGAGTCCATTTATAGAATATTTTCAAATGGATGGCTTTGTACAAGCCTAAGTTTGAAACTGAGGCGAAAGGCAACTTGCGTAAGGGAACTATGTCACGGCGGATTTTAGCCAAATTTAGGCATAAGAAAATGGCCACCAAATTGAGTGAAATATTGAAGTAACTACTCAAAACAAAAGAAGGTACGTTGGACAAAAATTGAAGAAGATTGGAACGGATTGCGAGATGGGTTTTTGAAAAACTGTTAGGCTAAACAGTTTTCAAAGTTATTCTCGTTTGTTGGTGATTTTTAATTATAACGGCCGGGAGACATATTTGTTTAATGTAATGAAGCTATGGTTTAACCGTTTTGTCATTTAGATCCATAGAAGTAATTTCTTCGCTCATAACTGATATAAAGCTTCATAGCGAGTTTTGGGCAAAACTAAATAAAATAGACTGAAATCAGCCGTGACACAGTCCCTTTAATAACGTTTCATACAATACAGTAAAAACCCGCGTATAAGAACACCTATTTTGGAGGTTCAGGCTGATTTGATTCTTATATAAAGGGTTATAATCTGCAAAATCAGCCTGTAAGTGTTCTTAAGTGTTCTTAAAAAAGTTTCTTAAAATAAGGAACATACTAGGCTACCAATAGATGAAATCAATATATATGCACACAATTGTATTTTAATTTTTAATAAAATTGATAAATCAAGGCAATACTGTACTGTAATTGGGGTGGAACTATTATGTGTGCAATGAAAAGTAGTGTTGATCTTTGATATTTTTCCATATAAGAACAACTTTCATTTTTCAGGCTGAATGTGTTCTTATATAAATGGTACTTTATTTCCTAAAATCAGGCCTGGGTGTTCTTAATCCACTTGTTCTTTTACGCGGGTTTTTACTGTATTGCAGAATACTATCGAGGTGTCCGCAAGGCAGGAGTTGACTGTATAAAGGACACCTTCAGGGCCACAGCTTCGTGTCCACAAAAGAGAAATTCCGTGGTAGTGGGAGTTATTTTCAGTAAATGTTATTCGCCGGGACTTCAACTCGTGTCCGTAATAATGGGGTGTCCGTAAATACTAATATTGAGGTGTTCGCAAGGCGGGAGTTACAGCAAGGCGCCCAAAAGTGTGACCACTTTTAATTTATTCACATTCTTTCGTGCAGATTTAATCCAATCAAAAGCCGTGGATAGCTTGAAGTTGACTACTGATTGGATTAAATCTGCACCAAAGAATGTGAATTAATTAAAAGTGGTCACACTTTTGGGCGCCTTGCTGTAACTGTAGATATTAAACAAAGAGTATTTATGCATGCTGAAGATTCACCTGTAAAGTCGTGGTTAGGAAATTGTTTGTTGACACAATGTCCACAAAGAAATCTTTTGGAATTTCCAGCACTTGAAAATGCAGGACACCTGGGCAACAAAAGCAAAAACAATTACAGCGTTAGCTTGCAGAACACGATTCAGCTGCTGGGTCCGCTCTAACTGTTGGCCAGATCTTGACGAGGAACCCAAGGATGGACTCCAGTGACTAAGAATATAACTACCCCCCACCCCAGATGGAGTGTTAGTCCATTCCCCATCAACCCAAGTACTCTGACTTGCCTGGTTATTTGAAGCATTGTTAAGCAAATCCTAGATTAGCGTAAATTTTAAACTTTGGAGTGAGGTTTTTCTGTTAATTGTTTGTTTTGGCCTTCACTTTGGACTTTGACTCACTTCCAGTTCAGTCTACAAGATGCTAGCAAATGACGAAAAGAACTTTTACATTATTCTAGCCTGCACAATTAACATAAAATCCTAGATTAGTGTTAATTGACTTTCAAACAACTGGAGCCAGCTTGATGGACAGTCAGGCACTGTGAGAGGCCACCATGTCTTCCAGCTGGCCAGTGCAATCAATACTCAATTGAACTGTCTCCTAGCTGAATGACATATTGATAGTTTCTTTCGTTCTGGTATTGATCAAAATCGAATATTACTACAGCTGTACCCCAGAGGGGTACTTGCAGTATACATGACGGGGAGGTCCGACGTATTTTTTTGGGTTGAAAATTTACACCCTCAGTATTTTTTTGGGTCAAGAGATCTGTTATGTATTTTTTTAGGTCTTAAAGTCTGTTTGATTGAATAAATCAGTATCGAGGTGCTAGGTCTTGTACTTTTTGGGGTAGAAAATTTTGATGCCAGGTACTTTTTTGGTTTAAAATTTCAGGCTCATGTATTTTTTGGGTTCGCAATATGAAGCTCCGTTGGAACCCCCCCCCCCCCGTCGTATACCGCAAGTACCCCCCTGGGAGCTGTACCTACCTATAAGAGCATCAAATATGTCAACATAGTTTGACAAAGCTTCATCGCAGCTACACAGCAGATTGAGGAGTTTTTTCCAGTGCTCAAATGCATCATACACTGTCCAAAAATTCAACAATCAGCTGTATTAGTAACACTTGCAAAACGGGACGTGGATTACTAAAGACTCTTGCCATGCATGTTGGCAGTTCTAAAACATCATTTCAATTTGTTAAAAAATTGGTCTATGGGCTGATTGGAGCCTTTTGGGAGTGACCTAAGACAAGCCAGTAGGGGGAACCAAAAACGCCCTGCAATAAATTTTGATGCCTTGCACATGGTTCCAGAAAATGTCTAGACTGTCCACAGCCCTCTTTTGTTTCGTATTTTTTCGATTTAATGAGCACAGGGAAAAAAAGGCGAGAGAACTGGATGCCAGCGCAAAACGGGAGGCGCTCCTGTCCCTTTCCCCTCCCCTGCCTTTCACGCTCACGCTCACTCTGCTCGCCAATTCTCCCACTTTTTTTGTGTCGAAAAATTAGTGGTGCTAGCTTTCCTGGCAAAGTTTGTCGCATTCAGAACATTTACAGAACTACGTATTGTAAGAATTATGTTGGATAGAAAAACTAATGTTGCGGTAAAACAATCACTTTGAACTGCAAAGCATCACTTTTGATGGTGAGAAATTTCCAAGTTTGTTTTAGAGTTGCTTTGTAGTGCTGTTTTAAGTTTAAAAAAATTCCTTGAATAAGCGTCGCATAGAAACTGCAGCGCTTATCCAGGGGCAGTGCTTATTAACTTTTTTGTCCCAAATGAGGCGCTTATTTGAGGAAATACAGTAGGGAAGTACACTGAATTTGTTGTGTTCGATATGTTTAAGCAAATTTATGAGCCAACAAGGAACTTGACCAAAACCTACAATAAAATTTATTATACAGCCTTCATGGTAACAGTAGCTTTTGTATAAAATGCCTACCTTGGCCAACCAAGAAACACACGAAGGCAAACTGCAGTTCACCAAGAATTTCCTTTCTGTCTTGAATAAAAGAAGCACAAAGAAGATAAGGGATCAGCATTTGATACAATGACCCAAGCCATGGCACGGACCTGCTAGCTAGTCTGCTGGATCCAGATGTACAAGAAGTACAGACACAATCCTGAGTTTTGTGAGTGATTAGTTTTAAAACGAGGCACAGATGAGAATATAAGAAGAATCAAAACCCTTGACTGATCTCAGAAATCCACCAGTTCCTTAAATTGGAACAGACCAAGTTTTCTTTTGTGTTGTGTGTATACGATTGATGGACTAGCTCACCTTTCATGCCACTTATTAAGCCACCAAGTGCATAACTGCTGTCCATACTGTACTTGCTAATTTCCACAGGTGACGCACCTTCTGGATATTTCTGTTTGGGAAACTCAGAGAATCTGATCATAGTTTCCTGATTCTGTGAAAGTGAAATGGTTTCCGCAGACGCTGAAACCTTTCCTCTTGTGTGCGAAGGTTCTTGTGCTAGCTCAGTAACAGAGGATATCTTTTTGCATACAGGCTGAACTCTTTCTAATAAATCTTCAGTTAAATGATTGGTCAGTGAGACCCATTTTTTAAAGTGTTCATATGGATAAGGACCAAGAAAGGAATCCATATCTTTTAAACCTTAAAAAACGAACACAGAAAAAACTTTTTAATGAGGGACCTGAATGAGTAAAACGAGAACTGGGTTTTAGGCAAAATTTCACTGGCAAAATGGGGTTTGGGTGAACGGAGTTGAACAGAGGTGAACAGAGTTAAACAGAGGTGAACGGAGTTGAACAGAGGTGAACAGAGAGACTGTAGGCTCCCATGCATCTAAATACAACTTGTGGGAGGCAACTCATACTGGGAATCACTAACAAAATAACAATAGAACTAGGACTGGGATTTGAAAAATTGGGAAAACAATAGACTGGGAAATGGGATTTTATACCCCCTCCAGCACCCTTGTTTAAGGATGAGTGTCAGTGAGAGTTGGTGAGAGTTCAAGCCCTTACTTTCATTTTATGGGCTGATGACATGGCTCAAATATTGACTGCCTTCTGGTCATCTGGGAAAACATATAATAATATTTATAATAACAGGCAAACATGCAACTGCTGAGGGCAAGCAAAATTTAAGAGCTGCTTGTCTGAAAGGCAAGCTGGAGTTCAAGTTTTTTTACAAGCCCTGTAACGATAGTCAATCAATATTGTGGTGGTTGAAGACAACTTTTGAATCTAGAAGATTGCCAATTTTGTGTTAAGGTACCTCTTCTTGACCCCAAAAGTGGATAAAAGAAATGGCACCCCACCTATTAAAATAAGTATGAAAACAAGTTTGCTTATTTGTCAAATCTTGCCAAACTTTCGACGACCTCTGGCTTAATACAAGAGAGGTATCAGGTGACAGGGTCCCCTATACTTTTTACGTGAAGTGTGATTGAGGCTATTCATAAAGAGATACAGGGGACCCTGAGGTGAGGGTGGGGACTGAACCAGGGCTACCATTGTTAGGTGTGGCCAAAGTTTCAGAGTGTTACTGCTAATAAGTTTTGAACTAAAAATAATAAAAAGGTAAAGTGAAGGTCGACAAGAGCACAAAAGGGAATATGCCAGGGGGTGGGGGAGGGAGGGGGAACTCTGATAAGCTCATACTTGCAGTACTGTGCAACATTTCTGGTACACATTCATAATGGGCCATTCCATTTAATATCTGCACCCCCCTATTGAGGGTTTTTGGTCTCACTCCCCTCGGAAATAACATTTGAAGACCCCTTCAGATTTTTTTGATCAAAGTGCCGACACATACCCCCCTTCAGAAAAATGAAAAGATCAAAGACTCCGACATGGTTACCCCCTCAGAAATAACTGCTGGAGACCCCCCTCCTCCCCCTAGGATTTCCTTAACCCTCAATAGGGGGGGGGGTGCGGATATTAAATGGAATGGCCCAATATGTTTGCATGCATATGTTTGGGGAGCAATGCAAATTGCTGCAGTGATTGAAAAACGGAACGATTGGAAAAGCTTTCAAAATTTTCTTACATACTGTAATTTAGACCCTTCTACCTATTATCAAAATGTTTCAACAACATATCATGATCAGTGGGTTCTTAAGAAATGTATAAATAAGTGGAAAAAGAAATCAAGAGACA
>NW_027557211.1:0-6200 GCF_052425735.1 Oculina patagonica
ATACATACATACATACATACATACATGGTTTATTTGATAAAGCAGGTTACAAAATAATTGGCAAGACGTTAAGTCCTGATGTGGACCTGCACTATCTAAAATAATAAATTACAATAAGATCCTATATAATACATGATCCAAAATTTATTTACAATATCTGAATAAATAATGATAGGTAAAATAGATGAATTAATAACAATATACAGTAAAAGATAAATAAATGAATAAATTAAAAATATATGAAGTCCAGAGATTTGTTAGAGACGCAGCAGGACGCTTTAGTGAAACTGATAGATTTTAAGAGACTCTTATTTGCCTTAAGTTTTTTCTTGAAAGAATCAAGGTTAGAGCAAGACTTGATGTCATCGGGAAGGAGATTCCAAGATAGTGCAGCACGATGTTTAAAAGAAGATCTTCCCACTTCTGTTCTTGGTCTATCAACCTCAACATTTAAGGATTTTCTAAAGTTATAAGTAGACTCGGGTTTCACTAGTAAGTCCTTTAGAGGATCGATGCTATTTCCATGGTAAATATTGTGCGTAATAACTAGAAGTCTCTTAATGTAAAATGAAACAATTGGGTTCCAATATGAAGCGTTCCTGATGTAATCACTATGGATGTAATGCGGTAGACTATTAATAATTCTTGTTGCTCTCAAATGAATTCGGTCTATATCATCTAACAAAGCTGGAGAACAAGATCCCCAGACTGCAATACCATATAGGACACTGGGGATGATTGTTTTATAATAAATAGTTTCCAAGACTGGTTTTGGTAGGAACTTTATCCGTTTTAAGACTGCGACTTTGTTACTGAAGGACTTACAAACGTTCCCGATGTGTTCATACCATGATAGCTTGTTGTCGATTGTTAACCCAAGACATTTGGATGATTGTTTGTACTCAATAGTGCTACTGCCGTAAGTCAAACGTCGCAGGGGACCAATAAAGCTCTGTCTTGAAATTATCAGGGCTTCCGTCTTCGATTCGTGGGCTATTAATCTGTTAGACTGACACCAGGTGTATACCTGGTCTAAAATGGATTGCAGTGTCAGGATGATATTGTCGATGTCCTTGCCAATTGTGTAAATTGTGGTATCATCAGCAAACATGAATACATTACCACTTGTTATCGATTCAGGAAGGTCGTTTACGAAGATTGAAAATAATTTGGGCCCTAATATTGAGCCTTGGGGGACTCCAAACGTAATGGTTTTGGGCTCGGACTGAGCTCGGGCTCGTAATGGTTTTGGGCTTGGACAAAGCTAAGTAATTTTTACTTCTGACAATAGCTGCACACATGGTTTATTTCCAACGAAATATTTAAACCAGACGTCCGGCTGTTCAGCGCACTGAGCACAGTCCCTACCAATTAACCGAGCCTGTTCTTACCCTGGGTGCCAGAGGTTTTTCTTGTGCGGTTATCGGTGTCGGTCATTCATTCGGTGTCGGTCATGCTCGCAGCTTCGCCACTCGTGGCGACGGCCTTCGGCCGCCGAAGAATAGCCCACCGGACGAAGGCGGACTTAATCCCATAGGCCCTTTCGGGCGTACTAGTGTACTTCTCAGTATCCATTTTCAGTTGGGAGCTGTATTTGTGATGGATTTCATACTCCAGAGCAGTTGCTTTACCAGTCGCAAAAGAGTTTTAGAGGTGCGTATGTTGTATATTTTTTGTTAGGAAACGAACAGAAGGCGCACCTGTTGATTACTTAGTCTTACCCTTTTATTTTAGTGCGAGAAAATTTTCAAAATTAGTCGCGAGTTTGAATTTTTGCCAGACTGAGTCTCGTTTGAATGTTGTGGACTGGCTTTTAAACTCTTACTTAGTTATTCTTGCAATAGTTTCTCACCTACTTTTGTGCTTCATATCGCAATGAACTCAGGTGCAGATATCGCCGAACTAGTAGTAGGTGGGCTTGCTTCAACCTTATTTTAAATACTCCGCTAGGAGCGCTAAAACAAAAACAACAAAACAAAACAAAAACAGTCTCGTGTTTGACCGTCTTATCAGATGTATGTCTATGTTGAGGTTTAAACTTTTCCTTGGTTGAAAACTTATCAAACCAGTTCAATTTTTATTTTCCTTTGTTTCAGATTACAACAATCAATATAAGACAACGAAAACTAAAATTCAAATTGGTTTGAAAAGATTTTAAACCACATCATTTAAAGTACATGACTGTATACTATAGCTAGCCTGGTACAATTCCAGATCAATAACACATTGTCTTAGCTGGAACCCTGTACATACCATATTGGTTTAGGCTTTTGTACATAACACAGCATGGAAGGTTTTCTTTTGTTTGAACTTTCCAACCCACTGGAAATAACATTTTACCAGGAACTCGTTGAAACGTGTAACGCGCATTTACAGCGTTTGAATATTCAGTTTTGCCAAGCACCATATTTGGAAACACAAGGAGTTTGTATGCGAATACTTTGCACACGTAACGGCACAAGCGGCAACATTTTTGGTTTTGCGGCGAGTTACCGTAAAGTTCCGTGTATAAGCCGCACCCGTAGATAAGCCGCACCCCCGATTTGGAAGCTCAAATTTTGGAAAAAAATATACAGACCATAAAGTTTGAAGTTCAAGTGAAGTTCTATTGGTAAACAAACAAGGGCAAACAAGCACGGTTTCGAAACACTGACACGGTGGTTGTTGCAATGTTTAATATAAATGAAGTTTTAAGAAAGCTAAATTTCACTTGTCATACCTTCTTTTTAGTTTGAGTTCACAATATCTTAAATTTGGATGCTCTCTTGATATCATTTTTTCGAGATTATCACTTCTAAGCACTCCTGAAACGCTTGTAATTCGTTCGAATCGTTCACGAATGACGAATGCTTAGTAGCCAAGCTCTGAATTGTAGAGAGGAGTCTGGGCATTAAAAACAAACATGGCGGCATTTTCTTCGGAAGAAACCACGTTTTTATTTCAAGATTCTTGGAAACTGCTACCCGCAACAGGATAAAAACTTCATGCAGAATAAGAGTTTGTTAATCCAGCAGATGTATTTGCTGTGAAGGTCAATAAAAAACCGAAGCGGTCGGCCATTTGCCTTGTGAGTATTTGCGTTTATCTTGGTGCCTTCTCGCACGTGGCGGAAAGACACGATTCGAATGACTGGCAGGCTTCACTGCAAACAGCTTTGCAGAGGAACTAAAAGGTAGTGAACAACAACAAAGTTTTCAGGTTGTTATATGTTCATTCAATGACGTCTTGAGAAGTTTTTTATGAATATTAATTAGGCCTTTGAGAACTCCAACCAGAGATGTTTCCGTAGATAAGCCGCACCCCCGATTTTTGACTTGAATTTAGAGGAAAAAGGTGCGGCTTATACACGGAACTTTACGGTACTTAAATTCCGACATAAACGCTGTTAATTTCTTACAGAAACTAAAGAAATCCATGAAGCGTATCCAAGTGATGTATAAAACAGGAGAATTTAACCAAATTTAACTTTATTCAACCAAGTTGTTCAAAAACAAGATTACGCTATCGAGCGCAAACTAACGCGCGCTGTGAATTTAATCCAAATATTACAATTTTGATTGATTAGTTTTTCCTCCGGTTTTCCCAAACATGATACTTAATGGAAATGAATGTGCAAACGCTTTGTACAATGCGAATCATAGGGAGTTACACGTTTCAACCTCTTATGGGTTTCTGATTTTACCCACATACTTTCCTTCAAAAGCTAGCATCCTTTGAAACCCCTCCTCCCCACCTCTCCTCCCCCTTCTTCATCAAAATTTTAAATGAAACTCTGAGGGGGGAGGGGGGTGTGGCACTGTGTGGATATTTTCTGGAACCATTCGCTATTGCAAAAACAGTTGTTTGTTTTAAGGTGGCTGAACACAGTTTTTTTAATCTTTGCACTTACAATCCTGGCTGGGTGGTAAAAACTGCCATCAGCCAGCTGTGTAAACATGTGGCATTTGTATTGCAAAGTTTTGCATGCATGGTGTCTGAAGCAGTTTTGTACGTGTTTCACCTGGCAGTGACAACTAATTTTGTATGTTCTTCCTACTTATCTTTACCAGTTACTTTTTCTTTTTAACTTTGCAGTTTAGGATTTGGCCAGTCCGCTAACCTTCCAAGGGTGAATTTCTGCAATGTCAGCAAAAGTGGCAGTTTGTTTAAATGTTGTGTTTGAAGATGATGATAACCAGGAAAGCCTTTTGTATACAGGAGACACAATCCAGGCTCCATGTGAGTTTGAATAATATATTGATTAAATTAATTAAACTGTTTACACAATGTATTCAAGATTCCATAAAGTGGCTCAATTGCTTTAATAAACAACTCAATTGAAAGGGCAAAATTGTTGTCCTTGCGAGGACTTTTAGCCCAGAGGCCAAATCCCGAGAAGTCATCCTTTGAGACCCTGCATAATAGTATTTACAGTTATTATATTATAGTTCAAAAAAGATTTTGGGTTAGGGAAACAAGATCATACTTACAAAAACAAAGCCAAATAGTTGCAGCATATACCCCAAGACAGTTCATGAAACCATAAAAAATAACTGCTTAGAAAAGTAAATGGTCGATCTGGTTGTTACATTAATCACTCTTGCCAAGGTTCTTTACAGCAGGGTGGCCATAGTGTGAACTTTTCTAGTATTGTCATGAGGTTGGAAGCACATATTGTAGTTAGTGGGAAAGCTCAGAGAGTTTGCTAACTCAACATATGTTTATTTCAAGATGGCAATTCTTGAAGCATGTGTACCCAGCATGCAAAATATGATTCAGAAATACATTCATATTAAGATGATTGGCAAGTTTAATCATACACACATTTTTCAAGATGCTATGACTGTGAGTTACAATATATGCTAGGATTGGAGGAAACCTTGGAAGATGATGTTCATTTAAATAATTTATTTTCCTTTTACTTTCAGTAATTCAACCTTTACAATGGACACTCTGTGGAACTCCTATACAATTTACTGTAAGCTGTTTGTTTGTTTTTTCTTAAGATCATTTTACCATGCCATCATGTTCATCATTATTTTGTTTTCTTCATAATGATTACCACTTTACATGTAGAACGTTACATGTACCTCTGCAAGTTTGGTAATGCTGTTTGAAAGTATTTGCAAGTATTTTATTTTCTAAAAGCATTTACTTTGTTCAAAGACATGATGTAGGACATTAGATCATGTTGCTTAATTTGTCGCTTCTTTCAACCCACCTGTTGCCTAATTGGTGAGGGTACCGTTGTCGCTGTCGCAAATATACGCCCTTTTAGTACAAGTTTCTGTTGGCTGTCGGTGCCCTGAAACAAGATTGTCACTACATATTTAGCTATTTTGGAGCAATGTCACCTGTCGCCAAAACGCCTTAGAAGGCCTCTCTGTTATCTAAAATGCACTAATTATTTTTGAATGTGATTGTTCTATCTCTAGTTTGATGACAAATGAAAAGTATTACTATATATAAAATAAAATAAGATGTACTTCAGAGAGTTAATTAAATGGTAATCTAGTGTTATCTGTAAATTGTTATGACTTGCAGGCTACAGTAGGGGTATTTCCTGACCACCTGGGAATTAAAGAAAGGTTTCAAACCATAACTGTGATGAAAGTCTATTCTGGAAAGAGTACTGATGTAAGTACATGTATAAAACGTAATTTAATAGCAATTTGTTTTGTAGTGATTTTAGATACCCACATTTGTGCTAAATATTTTTTAGCCTTATTACCTTGAAATGGATATATGAAATTCATATATTTGTACTGCGGATATACATTTTAAGTAAATGAAAGATCATTGCAGTAATGTACTCAACTTAAGCAGTTGAGAAAAGCAAGCCTGAAAAAAATTCAGAAATTGAACCCATGACCTCTGTAATACTAGTGCAGCGCTCTAACCAACTGAGCTATCAAGCCAACTTGGACCTGTTCGCTTGTGAGTTCGTAACCTTCTCCATCCTTAGGTATTATGTCATCATTTGTCTTATCTAAACTGTTTATTTGACTTTGAAAACATAAGTGCCCATTCTCTTCATTGCTGACACTGTAATGTACATACATGTACATTTTTATCTTCCAATTTTTTGTCGCATATAGGAGTTACGTTTAGAAGACTACCAGTATCAGAAAAAACCTGCCAGTGGAGGATTAAATTTTTTACCACTACATGTAGGAAGGTATTGTCCTATTGTAAATTTGCTTTTAATTACTGGGGCATAA
>NW_027557212.1:0-6203 GCF_052425735.1 Oculina patagonica
TAAATATTATTTAACAATTATCCTGCGAAATCGCGCGGAATATCGCCTGATACTTAGCCGACGAGGCCGTAGGCCGAGTTGGCTAAAATCAGACGATATTCCGCAAGATTGAGCGGGATAATTGTTTTATTATTCAACAAATTGTCAATGAAACACATTTAGCAGATAGAAAAACTTAAATTATGCAGCGCTTTACATTACTTCGGACGAATCTTCGCAACCTACGTATATCGCAGGATATCTGTTATGTGCGGATGACAGATATCGTTAACATTTTGACCATATATGGGCAGCGCGCGCATGTGTTGAATAATAACAAGAAATAATGGTAGACTATGAAACACAGATTTTTGGTCTCACTTAGGAAGTTCTGAACAAAACACCAATATTTTAGTGGTCAAGGTCTTGTTTAGGGTTGCACACAAAAAACTGATTACCGTATTTATTCGATTAAGCGCCCAACCTTGAATAAGCGCCCACCTCGAAAAAGCGCCCACCCTATAGGTTAGAAAAGTTAATAAGCGCCCAGCCTCGAATAAGCGCCCACCCCCACCCCCTACGAAGAGGGCACAAGAAGAGTATTGACTATTAGTGACTGATTAAGATTGAAATTGATTAAGTACTACTAAGGACTACCCAGAAGACAGCATTTTCTTAATATTTTATAGAAACTTTCACGGAACAGTTAAATTCAGCTTTGGTACATATTCACGTTTTGTTATTATTTATTGTTTTCTTGTAAAATAAACGTACTTTTTGCTAAAAATGGTGAAAATTTAATAAGCGCCCAGCCTCGAATAAGTGCCCATCTCGAATGAGCCCACTCTCAAGGTCCAAAAATTTAATAAGCACCCAAAGCGCTTAATCGAATAAATACGGTAACATAGATTCTATAATTTTTTTGTATTGTACTTACTCTCTTAGGGGTCTCCTTTTGGGATTCTTTTAAAAACTTCTGACAAGCATCCCTGTCCCTTTCATAAGGGAGTTTCCCCCCCCCCCCACCACAGGGATGCAATTCTACACCTGTCCTGTTTAATATAATATTTTTTCAGAATCTTATTATCCAGTTGTCTGGGTTTGAGAGTCAAGACAGCAATTGTTCACTCTTTGGTTATAGTTGTATCTTACATGTATATATTTCAGATTCAGGACATCCCAGCTAAAGCAGAATCCTTAGATGTCCCCCCTCCTGTTCCACAACCAGACTACAATAAAGGTCTGTTTAAATGTGTTTTCTTTCTTTTGAACATGCTTTCTGATTTTATATTTTAGAGTAGTAAAGATAATTTATACTGTAGTTTTGCCTGTCATTGACCCATAACACATCAAGTTTCTAAAATTAAAGGTCGCTAAATCTGAAATTAACAAGGTTTGTTGCTTTCAGAACTTTATGGCACTTCATATATAAATAAAACCCACATATAACCTACATTTTTACAAGTTAGCCTAGAAAGGTTCCATATACACGTAATTGGTGTTTACTTGGAAATTAGGCCTATTTAGGATTTTAGGTTCTTTAAGTAACGGTTACGGTCCTTAATTTTTCATGGGAAAAAAGGTGCTTGTTGCTGGTAGAATATTGTTGGAGCTGTCGGAGCCTGTTGTTTATATAAGAATGTATGCTAATTATGCATTTAAAACAAGTATCCCGCGAACATGTGTAGAATATCCCCTGATTCTTAGCAGATGAGACCATAGGCCAAGTTGGTGTAAAATGGATGATGTTTTGGATTTTTTGTGAATGAAGTACTTGACTTACATACCTGTCCCTTCATGTGGCTCTTAGGAAGCCCTGGTCTAAAAAAGCGTCATCCAAGGTCTTATACAGCACCTGTAAAACAGGAAGATTTACCAGCAGGAGTATCAACATCCACTCCACCACCAGTAATTCGACGAAGAAGTGAACCTCAATCTACAGGTACCCTAATTGCATAAATATTTTCAAAATAAATCTCATGCAACTAGATGTTTTATCTTCAACAAAACATTTTGTATTGTGACAGAGTGCCACATACAGTCTTGTATGTAGATCTCAAGAAAGGGAAAATAGTAAAGCTTTTAGTTCCTTCATGCTACATGCGGTAACATTAATCCTTCTTTTCTTTATCTGGTTCAGGTTTAGGCATCCAACCAAAGGTAAGCTGTTGTATGTTGTACTTTTTTGTTGTTTTTTTCGTTTCTTTTTTATCAAGTAACAACGCATGCATTGATTTGATTCTTCTCTTTCATCACCAGATATCATTTAAGAAAAATCCTCCAGAACCTTTACCAACACGGCCACCTGCCCCCATTCCTGAGCCAGATGTGCCCAGACCTCTAAAGAGCCCACCTCCGCCCACTGCCCCACGGAGACCAATGCAATCCCCTCCCTTTGATAGTTCAAGACCTTCTATGGGAATACCTGTCTTTCCAGGTAAGTTTGCTTGTTTTAACTCAGTATTACTGAATAACTGTTGCTATAAAACTTTAATGTGAGAGCTTTCAAGTTGCTGTGCAGTTTTAAAACCTTTTGTAATCAATATCATACATCTTTGACACCCCCAAAAAGTGACCACTTAGGAGAGGGTGTCTGCTTATGGTTGGTTAAAGTAATTGTAGTGTCTGCATGCGGCTGTTATTGGAGGCGCAGTGGCCTAATAGTTAGTGCTCTGGACTCTGGATGAGCAGTCTGGATTTGATTCCTGGCTGGGGTCACTGTGTTGGACAATACACATAACTCTCATAGTGCTTCTCACATAGATGTAGCGAAATTTCAGGGGTCTCCTTGTCTCGATTTTTCCAGGATGCCTTCTCTGTGTCTCAATTCCTTTTACAAGGCTAAATTAAGTCTTGGGCTTGCAAAAAGAAAAGATACCAATCTCGTTGTGTCACAAAATCTCGAACTTACTATTCAACAGCCCTCATGTTGCCCCTCCCACTGCCCCCCCCCCCCCCCCAATCTCATCTCTTGGCATCAGAATATCATGCACCCCTGTAATTCAATGACACCTAATGACGTCTTGTGCTAACATTTATTTGTTCACAGACACACCCCCCCCACCTCCTCAAACCCCTCAAAGAGCACCAAGGCCTGCACCACGAAGTTCCCAGAAATGAACATCTAACCAATTTTGTTATATGTAACAGAGTTTCTACATGCTGTTGAAAGTAAACATTTTCCTGATCTGTGTGGCCATAAAGTTATCTGGAGTCCCAGCATTACCTCCCTTGTATATTCCCATAAATAAATGATTGTCTAGTAGCCTAAGTAACACGATTTTGCTGAAGTAGGTCAGATAAATTCTTTCTTCTTATTGTGCAGCAAAATTGTGGCCCCTATTATATAGGGTGTTTATAACAAAGAAGAGTAGTAGCTGAAAGTTAAGAATATTTAAAATAAATAGCAAGCCTTTAGGGTATGTCATTGTATTATATTGAGTTTAGAACTTTTGAAACATAGTTTATATTTTAAAAAGTCTTAACGCGCATGGGGAATGATTTGTATTAGTTTTTGCCACTTGTCCTTTAACGTTTTATGTGGTTTTTGTCATGTTATAAGAATTAGTAATAGTTGTACATTTGAATGGAACTCCAAAAATGTTTTCTTACTGTTTGCATTATAAATGTGAAATGATCTTTTTATTGCAATGGCAAAATAGAAACACTGAGTAATATAAAAAAACCTGTAGGTGATATAAAATGTAAGAAAAATATTATTTGCAATAGAAAATAGCACCGAAAAGACCAACAAGAACCAGAAAAAAGGAACAAGTACTCTTAAGCTTAAGGCTAGGCCGAAAATAGTATGTTTTGTACGACATTTGAGAAGTATGCATAACATGCCAAAAAGTTTATTCTCCACAAAGAATTATTATTCTGTTGATGGTTTTAAATATTAACGCATACGAAAAGCAACAACTTCGTAGAAGTTTAGACTATAGTTTAAAAATAACTCATAAGTAAGGGGAAAAAAAATAGCTTAATTTGTCTTACTAATGATTGACTTAAAAAGTGTGTACAGTATTTTTGAACTAAGTAATATAACCTTATTTAGAGTTGAATTGTTGACCGTGTGTGTAGAGATACTTTTATAAATGGATACTAGATTATATTTTTACTTTAGTTTTAAGCATATATATTTTGACTTAAAAGGCCTACTTAGGCGTCATATTAGGAATAATTAAAAGCAGAAAACCATAAGGTGTTGTTCGACCTATTAAACCGCTTTCTAGACAACACGTTTTATAGTTTATACTACAAAGTCACACTAGATGTTTTAGAAGAGTTGAGACTAAATTAAAATATTTTTGTATTTTCTTTTGATATCGTTTTCTCTTGTTTTATCTTGCATGTCACTGAATGCTTTAATAGATTACAGAGCATAAGAAATTTGTCTTAGGAAACCTTAGCGTAAATATCAATCCTAAAACTATGTTATGTCTGAGCACTCACCTTAAATACCCGTGTTCTGTGTATGGGTGAAGTTTGTTTCGGATTTAACACCGGCTCACTAGTAAAAAGCGTTTTCTTCACTCTTTCTCAACGTTAACTCAAAGCAAGACAGCCATTTTGTTTGTTTGTGAAGCCGCAAGCGTCTTCCTTGCGCAGAGCTCTTCTCGTTTTCCCGCCATTTTGTTTCGCGCGCTTTTACACGTATACTCACGTTTACTCACGTACTCACGTATACTGCCAGTCCAGCAGTCGCGGCGCCCTTTTTAGAGGTTGAATCCTTTCCAGGTTTAAGGGCCCATTACAGTATCTTTTGAGGCCGTTGCTAGGGAGATTTCAATTGGCTGTAACTTGTTATATCGTTGCTTTTATTTAGCCAAATTTAGACAGAAGTTTTAGAGTGCGACTGCAAATCAGTTGATGACGTCATCGATGCACGTCTAATGTCACGTGACCCAGAACAAAAAACTGAGTTTTACGCAAGAAACTTAAGGTCTCATTCATAGTTTACAGTATTATGCCAATCAGTACGTTTATCTAAAAAAATGTAAGCATGCGTTTTACTTTAGCACAAAAACTTGAAAAATAAGTAAAGAAAATATGTTGTTTTGACCACGTTTTTGGACACAACTTTAATGTTGTTTTGATTTTCCAAAAACGCATGCTTACGTTTAAGAAAAAATGTATTTTCTTTCGATTTACTACAAAAAACAGAAGGTACGTTTTTTTCCTTCCGAGAAAAACACGCATTTTCGTCCGTACCGGAAGTAAAATTATACGTTGAATGATTGGTTGAAATCACGTTAATTATCACTGCTTCACTAAGTTGGCTTTTCCCCCGCCCACGTACGCTTCAAAAACTATAATTTTTCGACTCGGCAAACTTTACTTCTTGCTTGTATTCGGACAGCTTTAACAACGTTTACTGTCGCTCAACTAACATGTAGATGGCTGTGACAAATGTAAACAAAGGCGGTCGTAAGTATTAAAAGAGTTTAGTGTGAGTTTCTTTATTTTCGGCTTGTAATTTGCGAATTAGCGTAAACGGCGAAATCATGTTTTGTCAAGGAGGCTACAATTCATAGTTCGGTTGAATAGATAGTTAACGTTTGTAAGCTGAAATGCTTTTATACAGGTGTTTTATATAGTTTAGTTTTCGAAGTTTTGTACCTTACTGAATTTGTCTAGTGGTTAGACTGCTGTACGGATCATAATCAGCAGTTTCTGCAAGCAATTTACGGCAATTACCGTAAATCGGGTTCATTCCTATATTTCTGCGGTAACTGCGTAAAAGTTATCTTATCTTCGTTTCGCGAACGAAATGAATCGCTGTTTTTTTTTCTGAGCTTTGTTTAGTTTTAGTGACAGTGCTTTAATTTTTGCCAGTAGCTTTCACAGATTTCTTCAGTGAGTTGAAGGGGAAACTGATGAAAATACGGTGGCGCCCCACAATCGCATGTTTTCCAATGCATCGGCGGCCACTTTTAAAAATATTTCGGCGGTTTCGGATACTTGCTTCAGACTTCGTAAATGTTTTGCAATCATTTAGTACGGCAAGCTTTTTTTATTTCAATTTACCCAGTTTGCTTTTACTGCAGAACAAATTTCCATGATTGGAATATGATTCTAACCGAGGGAAACTAAACTCGCGTAAAATTTTGCCGCTGAGCTGAATCACGGACGATCACGGACACGAATGCGAGAAAACCGGAAATAAAATTGCACTTGCGTGGCAACCGCGTAGCTTGGCAACGAGATACTGTAATGGGCCC
>NW_027557213.1:0-6198 GCF_052425735.1 Oculina patagonica
GACAGACACCAAGAGATGTAGTCCATCAGCTAGTGGGGTTGTATGGCTCACTTAAGGGGAACAAAGGAAACTTGTCTAATATTACTCTTTGACTATTAAGCATCATAAAAATGTGTGATAGCAAGGATAAAACGGTAGCTTTCACTGTGTAAATCGAATTTGAAATTTGCTCTCATATCCTTCTTTTGGCCGCCATCTTGGATTTTAAAACAAAAATCCTTAATTTTTTTTATTCGTTCTTAAATACTTACTGATTTTTTGCTTAGATATATATTTGAGAGGTACTACATATTCGGGACATTATTTTAGCATTGTTTACGGTAATAAAAGCAAAGTACGCAATAAATGAGGTCGCAATGTCCGCCATTTTGTTTTCAGCTCGTTTTCCTTTTGCTCCTCAATCATCTAAAATAACAAAATTACCATAAAGGCGTTCCATGCATCGCAGTGCTACGTTTTTTCAAGTGTACTACACCATTAATCAGTATACCCCAAATCAGATTACAAAGCTACGTCCACGCATAAGGTTAGAATAGGGCTCAGTTAAGAGATTGTTGAGTACAGAACAAACAGAATCGCCACACTCGTATAAAGTCCTCCTTCACTGCTGCTATGCTTCTGTCAACTCTTCTGGAGCGGTGAAGGAATTACCGGAAGGGAATCAGTAGCTCTTCTCTAGATTGTGGCTTGAAAATTTCCTTTTGTAACATTGAGTTCGGTTAGTGGAGATGCCTCGCGTGGTGGGAGAACCTCTGGCTTTACTTTCCCCGGCGCCGTTCACTTTTCTCTGGCTTCACTTTCCCTGGCGCCGTGAATCTCCTAGCACAGCACATCCACACTCTGACACGTCTTCTCGTACAGCTGATACACTTATGCTTTCGTATCTTTAATGATCACCTCGGATACTGCAACTCCTCCCCGCTAATTGCCATAGCTCGGACGTACGTTTCGTACGTTGGCAAAGCTTCCCCTCTGGTCTTCGCACCTCTTCCCTCTTTTTTAAAGTACTTTGCATGTCCTTGGGACGATATGTTTGAAATAAAGGGCTGGGTTGGAAAATGACGATTGTTTTTTAGGGGGGATTTATTCAAGACACTTGAATGGCAATGTTATTTTATCTACGCGCTCTCTTTTCTTCGTGAAATAATTTTTAAATCTGCACTTTTTGCTTTATTTTGTGGTACAAACAGTCATATTGTGAACAATAATCAGCCGTGGCGACGTCACATATGACATCACGTTGTTGTTTTTGAAACACTAGTTAAGAATGAACGAAATCATGTTGTTAGTTCCGATAAGTTTTAAATTTGCGTTTGAAAGCGATTCGTTTACGTTAAAAGAATGCAGGCAGCTTTGTAGCTTTTTCACCCCAAAAATCCAAGATGGCGGCCAAATTAAGAAGCGTATAGGGGAGCCAATTTAAAATTCGATTTATAAGTGAAAGCTACCGTTCCAACCTTGCTATCATACATTTTTGTGATGCTCAATAGGCAAGGATTAAGATAAGACATGTTTCGTTTGTTCCCCAAAAGTGAGCCATGAACTCAAATTTTCGGATCTCAGCTGATGGACTAATGGAGGAAAAGATGTACTTTGAGCAGTTCCTGCCTCGCATGACCTAATAGCCCCCACAACGCAAGTGCAATCTTGAAACATTTAAATCATCTAATAGCAAATTATCACAGTGAATAAGATCTTTTTTTCTTAACATAATCTGTAAGGAGCATTTGATCGTAATTATTTCCACGTTATTTAGCAGGAAAATTTTTATATAACAATTTACCAGTATTATTATTATTATTATGATTATTATCTTCTAAGACATAATAAACTTAGGGCACAAACCTTGAACAGGCCTTTGATCTTCGTTGAGCTTCTTGTAACAGTGCTACTTCAGTTTCCATGATGTTACTTATGGTGTCAACCAAATTTTCATTTAGCTGAAATGAGGGAGATACATTGAATACCCAGGAAAGCAAAGGCATACAATACACAAGCTTAATCACAACTATTCATGCCAGGTATATTAGGAATGTACTCTAAACAATCAGATGTTACTGCAAAGCAGCCAGTTTGCTTTTGACTCTCAATTAACCTGAAATCAGGCCTTCCTAAGGAGAGGGGAGAGGGTAGGGAAGGAAAGAGGAGAGGAAGGCCTGACACAAACGCTTTGATTGGGTCATGTCGAACATCCAGATTCTGGATGTGGCGCTGATTGGGTAATTCACAATGGGCCCTGACATCATGCCAACGGAAATTTCAAAAATTTCATAACGGCGTCTTCTATGAAATGATGTCCACGCGAACGAAAACTTCGCTCGACGTTATTTCAGTGTATTAATTTTATGGAACGCGACAACTTCAAAACGGCTCTTGAAGGCGCTCTACAGCTTTTCCTGGAATTAGATGTAATAGAGGACAGAAATTATGCATCGAAAGCTGCTTGTGAAACGGAAAGACGTCCTCGGAGTTTTAGCAAAATAAAGGTGACGGGCCTAACATGTCTCCTACGTTTGTGACATTTGTACCCTTGCCGTTTTGTGTTAAATTCGGTTTTTCAACGTAATTTGCTTCTCACTTCTTTCTGAGGGGCACTGTTTTATTTGGAGGCATTATGTATTAAATAGAGCCGTAAGATTGTGGCCAAGGAAATGTCTAGAGGTCATTGCATTAGTCTGCGCTGCGTGATTTCCTGTTTGTTTCGTACTTATTTGCCACATGTTTTGTTAGTTTAGTTTGTTTTTGCTCAATTCTATTTGTAAGATATGCTTTAAACTCTCGAAATTTTTGCCGTGGAAGGAAAAGATATATGTTCTGTGAAAACGTTGATTACTTGCATTTTATTGATTCCGGAATCGGTATTAATAAATACTGTTGGAAGATATAATAAATTGTGTCTTATCACTTATATCTTGGTCCGGCTTCGCAAGTGACAACCGGAAATGAATTTGATTGGTTGACGCTTATCACACCGTGAGGGGTGGAAAACTGGAATAAAAGCGTCTGTGTCAGGCTTTTCTTTCCTTTCGCGCTTCTACCCTTTCTCCCTTCCCCTTAGAAAAGCCTGATACTCAGGCTAACTCTCAATAGGCTTACAACTTACATGAAAAGTTTATCAGTCTCTACTTTTGGCAAAAAACCTTACATAAGTTCCTACACAGGTTGTTACACGTGCAACGTAAGAAGATTAAATACATGTGTTGTTTATTAGTAATATTTCCCAGGAAAAAAACACTAGTGAAAAAAGGCCGACTAATGACTGTTTGTGTTCGAGTTGCAGTGGCTACATGTGGTGGCTAGTGGCTAGTAACACTGTTAGTTTCGAGCCCTGGGAATTCACGCAAGTTAATGCCAAATATCTGCATGCTCCTTACATATTCATCCCTTCCAATGACTTGTGCCAATTTCTCCACAACTACAGCTGCATATATGACATCTAAGGGATCACTAAACTCTCTTGCTCGTTTGGAAATGTTCAGTAACTGATGACTGACTGCGTTGACTGTTGTGTCATTGACTGTTTTCTGGTTAAAAGAAAATAAATATTGGTCAGCTCCAATGCAGTACACTTAACTGTTAAGACCGTAACTATACTACAAGTACACCTGACCATTCATGTTTCCCACGTTAAGCCTCTTGGTTAGGACTATGTGGATAACAATCAAAGTGATTAAAGCGGTGATTTAGAAATAAACATGGTGAATACTAACAACCAACATGTACTAACAAAAAAATACTAACAACCAACATGTACTAACAAAAAAATACTAACAACCAACATGTACATGTGTTATGGTACCATCTTTCGTTCATGTCTGAAAGCTACCATCATGTCCTCATAGTTGACAACCCACCTATACCTGCCAACTTTTCCGGGTCAAAGGCATGACATTTTTATCCTAAAAGTGCCAGGATTTCCGAAGACCATATGACCATCTCCGAAGTTCTCCGAAGATGTCCGAAGTATTGCAAGGATTTAAAAAGAGGGAGTCCAAAATTTTTATAAGGCCTGACTTTGTCCCTATAGGAGGGCCTGAGGAGCATGCAAGGTGTTTTTCTGCAGTTATGAGTGCAAAGGTATCTTAAGATTTCCAAATTTGCTAAAAAAAATGTACCGGTATACAATTATTCATATTAACTTTCTCTGAAAAGTGGCTGTCCATAGGACTCCTGGGATCCCACCTGGCTAAAAGCCTGCAAAGACGTTCCGAACATATCCCGATCCCAGTGCGTGGATGTGTTTTGTTAAACAAGACCTCCTTCCCCATCCTTTTTCTTCTCAAAACTCTGAGATTTCATGGAAAGTATACATGAAGTCATTTACTCATTTTACATGGAGTTTTCTTTTCTCACATTGATTTGAGTTCACATTATTTTGGAAAGTGTGCCGGTATTCTGGGAGGCCATGGGTTCGATTTCCCGTCGGGGACTCACATTTTTTTCTTTGTCCCACGCTCGAGTCATGTTGAATAATTTCTTCACTGTGCCAGTTATGGTTGTAATAACTCACATTATTCAACTCGGTGTGAGAAATTTTTTCGTAAGCGTGAGTTGGCATGAGATCAAAGTTTTTAGCTTGCATGCGTGAGACTCAGGCCTAAGGTGTGAGACTTTGCAGGTATACCCACCTACTCTTTCCTATACCTACATGATTGTATAATTATGCACTGTATACAGTGAACTCTCTCTTAACGGACACATTTATAAGACCGACACCTTGAAAACCTGGTGTTGGTCCAGTCCCTGCCATTTTTCAGTCATTTTACTGTAATTAAACTTCCTATAAGACGGACAGGTCTCTAAAACAACAGTTGGAGCCAGTCCCGACAGAGTCGGTTTTAGAGAGTTCACTTTAGTATGGTAATGTGCCACAAGAAGACTACAACAGCACTGTTTTGTTGGAACTGTTTCATCTCACCTGCTTTAGATCATAGAGTGCACGAGTTATCTCATTAGCATGGGCACAAGGCTCTGCCTCAACTGCCATCCAGACGCCTTCTAAAGAGCAGTTTCGTCTGGCCATAATTTCAGCTCCCTGATGATCTAACAAGCTGCTAATTACGCCAACAGGACATGGCAAGAACGCAAATCCTCCAGCAGCTGTGTGATGCCAGTGGAATGTTCCTCTGTCTGTTTCTGTTGAAGCTGCTCTACAGAATTTGGCATCTGATGGGATGACAGCTAGATGAGATGTACTCATGTGTAGATAGCCTCCCTTATGAGTAACATTGCAGCTGTAAAATCCACTGTCTTCCACCGTGAGTTGCATAATGTCCAAAACAGTAGAGTTCACTACTTTGCTAGAGTCAAACTCATACAGTATGTTTTTCCGTTTGTCGTTAGGGTCACGAGTTATCAGTTTATCGTCCTTGTACCATGTGATCTGCATACCAGGCACCCAGGATGAGTTGCAGACAAAGGTGGTTCTGTCTCCCTTAAAAGCAATTTGATCACCTTGTGGGCCAAAGGACATGACTGGAAGCTTAAGTTTGTCTGTAAGAAAAAAGGCAAAGATTTGAAGTTTGCACTAAATACCGTGAGAAGTACCAGAATCAAGTCATAAAAGCTCTGTAATAAAGCAATGTGCAAGGCATCATCTGCATATTGCACTTGCTTATTTAGGAACAAGAGAATTGTGATCAGCCCCTTACCACACACCATCTCCTTCTTATTGAGTTGTGCAACTTTGTTGTCCTTCATCCTAAAAGGACGATCACACCTGCCTTGCACATTAAGGTCTCTTCTATCATTTGCTGCCATCCATTTTACCATCCATTTCAGATTACAGTCACAGATCAGAGGATTCAAATCAAGGTCACTAAAATCAACAATTTAATAATTAGTCAGAAGGTAAATAAATGTTATTTCTCAGGAAAGAAAAACAAACTTTAGAAATAATATTAATTTTGGTTCATTGTGAAACATGCTGCCTACAACCTTCTGATTACAAAAAAAAAAAGGTTTACTCCCATTCTCTGGTGTTGTTGTTAAAAAACATTCTAGGAAGTAGAAAAATCGCCAGCATGTTTACCTAGACTGATGCAGACACAGTAGTGAACCTAAGTGAGTGGCATACCTGCCAGCTCTCCAAGTTTTCCTGGGAGTCTCCAAGTTTTTCATCATCATCCCGGTCTGATTTTTGGAGAGTATTCACACATTGTCTTAAATGCTATCCTTACAATGCAAAGATTTCTAGAC
>NW_027557214.1:0-6189 GCF_052425735.1 Oculina patagonica
ATGGTAATGAGGTGTAGTGATGATTCGCGAACTTGAAGTGACGTGTTTCCGTCACTCCATTCTGATATTAAACCGCAATTAATTCATGCATTAACGTGCTGACAGAAAGGTTGTTAAAACGCCATTCAGCACATGTCAATCAAAAACAAATTATCCTATAACCTCATTCCCAGGGTCTCTCTCTTTCAGGGAACAAGGTTGAATTTTTACAAAACAAATCGAAAGAGGATCAATTACACTTATCCTCTGGTGATAAAAGAGAATAGAATTCGCTCTACGAAGCCGTAGAGCATACTTTATCAATGACCCATTCACCTAAGAAAACATTCAAACGCAAATGAAGTGAGATTGTGACATAACTGATAGCAGCTATAAGCTACATGCAGTTACCGCGTCTTTATTGTAAACACAACATTCATGCTGCACGATTTTGTTTCGCGTCACATTATCTTTGTGTCACGTCATCCGTTTTTCATCTTTTTGAGTCGTGCAGAAACGCGCATCTTTCTCAAGTTTTATTCGCTGCTCAAAATAACGCTATACGTGCTGACAGAAAAGTAAACATATCCACAAAACAAATTTACCTAATGCTAAATGGATCAAAGGTTACACTTTTGTGATGAAATAGAATTCGCGCTACGAAGCTTGAGAGCACGAACCATCAATGACACAATTCCCATGGAAAAATAAAACATTCAAAGGCACATTATTGAAGGCTTATTTGAAGAAAAAAAAAACTATCAATGACCCATTCACGCAAGAAAACATTGAAAGGCAAATTAAGTGAAATTGTGACATTACTGATAGCAGCTGTGAGTTACACGTAGTTACGGTTAAAAAATTATTACGCTCGCCATGTGACGTGTTGTAGTTAACACCACATCCACATCTTGAATCCACAGCACGTTTCTGTTTCGCGTGACGTCACCTCGTGTCACGTCATCTGTTTTTCATCTTTTTGAGTCGAGCAGAAACACGAAGTGCTCGGGCGTATCTTTCTCTCGAATTTTATCCGCTGCTCAAAAATAAAGCTATACGTGCTGACAGAAAAGTATAAATATTCACAAAACAAATTTACTTAACGCTAAAAAGGATCAAAGGTAATACACTAACCGGTAAATATTTTTGTGGTGAAAACTGAATAGCGCTACGAAACCTGAGAGCACGAACCATCAATGACGCAACTCATGTGGAAAAATAAAACATTCAAACGCAAATAAAATGAGATTGAATTACTTTATTGGACACTTAATTAGAAAAAAATGCGAAGGTCGGCACTTCATCGAATTACCAAATTACCATGAGGTTGCTCGAAGAGCCTTTGATTTTTTAAAGTGTCCATGTACGTGACCTCTTGTCCTTGTTGTTCATGCAACCTTACCTGATCACCGGTCAACATTCCCAGGCAACTTATAATTGGCAGAAACAGTTTTCTTTCACTTGTCACTTTCATCGCAAAAAAAGTCTACATTAAAGTGCCTATGAAGTAAAAAATAATTTTGCTCAATTTGCTTGTTTATGTCTTAGTTAGCACGAATATGCGTGTTTAAGAGATCAAAAGCGCTTTTTTCTAGTATTTTTTTAGCCTCGAAGTTTGGATTTCGCAATTTGAAGTGGGTCCTTCTCGCGGGCGGCCAAACGCCTCCGGTTTCACCGGAAATGACGTACTTAGTGGTTCTAAAGACACCAGGATTGTGGCGTAAAGAGAGCAAAGAGGGCTGGCGAAAGCTATATTTCGGCTTTTGAGTCAAACTAAGGCAATTGTGCAAGCGAAACTGCAACAAATACACTTATTTCCTTTGGTGAAGCTTCGCAGAGTTAATGGAAGCGAAATTTCCATGTGTATCGTAAAGCTATTCGTTCACTTCTGATGAAAACGCAAGAAGAAACGAATTCTGTTCCGTCGGCAGTTCAAGGATCGATGTTCTCAGCACAAGCTCTTCCTTGCCACAAATGAAACGATAAAGTCATGAAGCAAAGATGAAATTTATTAAAAGAGTTACCTCTGTAAAGGATATGGTGGTCTCTATATCATTCTGCCCTGACTAGCCGAAAGAAAGATTTAGCAGTCGCGCCCGGAGTTTCCCGGCGCGCCATAATAAACAAGACGAAGGACTTTATTGAAAGTCTATATGTTACACAGCTGGGTACAGTATACGTGTTATTCTTTTATTATGAGACTTCGTTCCTCAAAATGTAATTTGTATGTTTAGTAGATCGTTTTATCATTCATAAGGTAGCAGTCGTTTCATTTCCCAAACACTTGAAACGATCGATCGCCAGACGCAAACTAATGCATCTGTAAAAGAAGGAAAAGTATGGAATGTAAATTCGACTTGAGTGAGTTAGAAATGCTTGTTTGTTTTCAAGTAGCGCGCTTCGAATGTTGTCATTCACGTCTGCATTTCCGGTAGTATTCTATGGCGAATGCACTTTTAAACAATACACTGAGATCTTGCAAAATCTTGGACAAATTTTACGGCTGCCTGTTCACCGGAATTATTTGCCGATAAACACGCACTGTAATCAGGATTTATCGCATCCGGATAAGGACGGTTGAAAATATACCGTAGAGCTAACGAGCCATAAAGAGCAACAACTGCAGTTCTGTTTATTCTTGAAGAGGAAATTTTTGGTTTCGTTCAAGTCAAAAAGTGCTAACCAGTACCTTGAGTTTGAAGAAGTGTTATCTTGCCGTGTTGTCAAGTTTAATTATGTCACTCTCACGCTTCGGAGAAATATGTCAGTCCACTGTACTTTCCCACACAAGAACACAATCAAAATGAAAGCGAGCAACTGATCGCTACTTGTATTAAAATCACTAAATCGTGATATAATACCGAATAACCACCGGGATAGGCGTACCGTAACCTGAATTTACACATTCGACAAGCAAGCAACCCCGGCGCGGCAAGCAGCGCTCATGTCAATTCCGAAGCCCATTGCGACACTGCGAAACCAGTCACAAAATCAAAGCCCGTCGATGTATGTGCTTTTGGAAACAATAAAAATTCTAGTTATTCATTTTTTATAGGGAATTTCTCATTTGAATCTGCTTTGCCAATTAAACTTCGATCATCCTCGTCAACCAGCGCTTGTGTGAAAGAGCGCTTATTCGGCTTGCGGCGGTTGGACAGGTCCAGCTAACTACTTCAGTCCATTTAGTGTCACGATATTTCGTTGTGCGATTCATTTCTGCTAGAAACCCGCTCAGCCAAGTCCGCAGATGGCAACATATCGTTCTTTTCGGACAAGATTTCGATTTATCAACGAAAAAGCAGCAACAATCTCAGCTGAAGTAGTGAACTTCACTGTGTATCAATAAAATCTAAGTGTAAACTGATCCGTGGAACCACTAACTACGTCATTCGAGCCAAATTCGTGTCCAGTCTCCGGACCCACTGTTTTGTCTTACCGAGGGCACTTTAGACGGCAAAAAGTCCGATTTCTCTCTCTTTGACATTATTCTTTTTTTAGCTTTTCGAAAAGTACACACAATAAGCTACCAAAAAAGGCAAAAAAGTTTTTTACTTCATAGGCACTTTAAATTATCATTTGTTTGCTTTCCGGTAATTTAAGTTTGTTCAAATCTTTTGATTTATGTCAACACTGTCCTTGTTAGTTCTGTTATTTTAGAGTTTTTTGTTGTTTCTTAAATTCACAAATCTGCCTGAAATTTTTACTAGCCATTTTGACTAGTGAAAGCCCAAAATCTACCAGTACTAGCCAAAACTGCATTTCTACTGGCCTGTGGCTAGTTGGCTACCGTTGTCTAGAGCCCCTAAGCTTATCTCTTGACAAATGTTTGTAGTCCAGAAGAGGCAGGGAGATACATTGAAACCTACAAAGTTTATGAAAACAAACCACCTGATGCCCTACTTGGACAAAGTGAAGGAGATTATCTTAGTAAGGTATGTAAAGGACATGGGGTAGCAAGCCTCACGCCCAACCCCATCCTGACCCATATTGACCTGACTGGTCTGATTAAACCTGCTTCAGGCAAGAAAAAAGGTTGGTACTTTTACCATTATGCTCTCAGATTTGTAGCTCGGACACTGAAGCCTCATCAGAAGGAGAAGGTGCCAGTTCACAGGGAGAACCCTGGGATATAAACTTGGGTTCGGATAATCTGCGAGCCAGCGAGCCAAGCGAGCCATTTCGGTTAGCCTAAAGAGCACATTGGTTAGCCTAAATAGCACTCTGGTTAGCCTACAGTTAGCTTAGGTAGCTTGCGGTTAGCCTTTTATTGGGATTATGGATTTCTGGTTCGCACGGCTTGCATGCCTCGCGAGTCATGCAAGCCATGCAAGCCATTCAGGTTAGCCTAAATCCCGGCGGGGCACCCGGTATATTTTTGGGTGGGGGTGTGCCGCTGGGAATTTGAAGCCCTTACCCTATACCAGACCATGTTTAGTTGATTTTTGCAACCCTATACTAGACTAGACACTGAAAATCCCTACCCTATCCCAGACTTGCATTTTGTTAGAACTGTATCATTATCAGTATTTTAATGGAAAACCATCTGTGAACAACGATGCTGCGATGATTTTATTTATGTTTAGGAAAGCCTCTTTCTCTTCCGAGTTTCTGGACTATATTCGTCATACCGTCGATCGGTTTCCCGGCAAATGCTACCCTTTTCTAGACCAAAACTCTCTGATTTCTATACCCTATCCCAGACTAAACTGCTTGAAAACCATACCTTTCACAGCGGCACATACCTATATAGCTCATGTATGGGAGTGCCCCCCCCCCCCCCCCCCCCCGGGGCCTAAATAACACATCGGTTAGCCTACAAATCACTCCAGTTAGCCTAAATAGTACTCTGGTTAGCCTACAGTTAGTTTAGGTAGCTTGCGGTTAGCCTTTTATTGGGATTTGGGATTTGGGATTTCTGGCTCGCATGGCTCGCTGTCTTGCATATTATCCTAACTCAATAAACTTGCTAGTGCCATATTTGCTCTGACTTGATAATGAAGAGTCTGGCATGTTAATGATTAGCCCACCACACCTTCACAACCAATTCATTTAACAACAAACAAAAACATGTACAGTTTTGATTCATATGTGTATTTATACCTTTTTGTAAGATAGATGTTTCTCTTGACTTACGTGATCAAGATTTTTGGCAAAGCAAGACTGTTGCTAGAGGCCTTGTGCGTCCATTGGCGTGATTAGGACAGATGATGCTGATGAGACTGTTGCTAATTGCTTTCTATGGAACCAGTCATGAAGATAAATGTATTTTTTCTCCTTTATTCAGCTCACTGACTGCCTTACCACAGTGAAGGGAATCAACAAGACAGATGTGGTCTCTCTCAGCTGTACATTTGGAGTAAGAGCTTTAGCATTATGTAACCATTCCCAGAATGCTTTAGTTCATTTTATGCAAACAAAATAATGTACTTGGAAAATAAGACACAGACAAGTTTAAGTAACTATGGAAAAATATTAGTAAGAATAACGTCATCAATTCATTCTGACTTATAAACACAACTATTAGGAAACATTTTATGGCATGCAATTCTTCACTTCATGTGTAACTTTTAACTCTATCCAGATTATATTTGTAACATCACCATTTCTTCCTTTGCTAGTTGATGGAATTTGATTTTCAGGAGATAAACCTTTAAAACCTTGATGGGTGTGCTCTCATTTGAAGAACAAGAACTAAGTTGACACATCTTCTGTTTTTATACTAGTACATATACATACATGTATACAGTCACAAGAATTAAATGCAGTTCGAACCTCTTACATATATATGGACACCAAAGAGACAGAGCCAAGTATCTGCACTATAATGAATATTATAGAGGATTTCAAACGATTGTCATGAATTCTGGTTTCTTTAACCTTCTTACACACACATCCACAAATTATGGAGTGATACGATTGTGCAGGTCATGTAAATTAAATACCCTTTATTTTAAACTTTCTTACAGTCCCTTGCTAACATGGCAACAATTTCAAAGGAAGACCTTGCTTTGCTTCCAGGATTTGGACCTCTTAAGGTATTTGACTAGTCACTTTCTCAGGAGCCTGACATTATGATGTGAAACTGTGCCAGGGCCTTGCTCCTTCCCACTGAAAATTCAATGAGTCATGAGCTGGAGTGGGGAGAATACCCACGAAGTGGTCTCAAATGAAACAATATGAAAGTGATAAATGATCACTAAAATAATAAAT
>NW_027557215.1:0-6178 GCF_052425735.1 Oculina patagonica
CAAAAGGCCGAAAGCAATGCAATTGTTGAAAAGACTTCGCGATAATTAACTAAGTAACTCGCAGAGAAGTAAGAAAGTCCACATTTTTTACATCTGAGTGGCCGAAGAAGAAATGTCTAGGAACACGTACGAACATATCAAGCCATATCTTCAAATTTGTCTGCGATTTACGATAAGCAAGCCTTAGTCCAAAACCATGATTTACCAAGCGCAAACTACTTGAACGGAGAAAAGCCTTGATCAGTCTATCTCCGGACGAGATTTACAAGAAACTTAAAAAAAAGATCTCGAGATAATTGTTTAAGACTCGCGGCAGGCGAAACCGGAAACCAGAAGCGAGCGACTTTTAGAAAGTCAAGCGTTTTCATTGTCAAAGGTGAGAAATTCTTTCGGTATCCTTTCCTTTTAAAAAGTTGATCGTTGTCATGAAGCGTGATTTACGATAAGAAAGCCTTTGTTTAACTGACCGTTATTTACCAGGCACAAACTACTTGAATGGAGAAAACTTATGCGGTATCAAGAAAAGAAATTCAAAAGAGATCTCGAGATGCATTGTGATTATTTAAAACTCGCGGCAGGCGTGTTAGATTCGAGCCCGCGAAGCGGCCATTCAAAGCGACGAAGTCGCGAAAACGAGCCACGCAAAACATGACAAAATGATGTCAAGATGCTGTTGCGTTCTTGTAATTAAATGATTTACCGTATCATAATTAATAATCATCCAAAATAGAAAATTAATTTCTAATAAAATGTCTGAATTGTAGAAAAGAATGAACAGCAGAGAAAACCGATAAACATCGTCGAAACTTCGGGGGCAACCTAGTGTCAGCTATTTCTAGTATAAGCCCAGGGCTTAATTCTACGGTAAACGTATACAGGAAAAATCTCGATTTGACCAAAATAGGCGCGCAAATAGTATCGGGGGTTGTGCAGACTGCCGACAGAATATCGGGAGGTGTGATAAATGCCTGTAAGGTGATTGGTCAATATGACGCAAGATGAACGAATCTCTGCGTGGTGATTGGGTGATGATGACAACCCATCAGCGAAAACATGTGTGCACTCGACAACAACGCTTCAACGATTTTTTGCTTGGAGTAAAGATAATTTGAGGTTTTATTCGAAGCCTATTCATTTCACAATGTCTAAAAGCCAAAACCTGATTCAACTCGCCTTGGAATTGATACACTCTTTTTAGTGCAGAATGCACTATTGTGATGCTTTGGTGGGTTGTCGTCTGCTAAACCCCTCAGGCGCTAAAGCACTATGGTGTAAACTTTTAATCACCAATTAATTAATTAATATCAATTAATTAATTATTTCTGTAAGGGGGTAGGGGGTGGTGAGCAACAGATCGTATGCCCTTTGTAGAATGGGAAGTCTATTTACGACACAATTGAAGAGCTCAAAGGTATATATTTGTTTCAAAAAGCACTATGCTCTCCTTGTGGTACTATTCTTTCTGGAAGAAAATTCTTTGTGCTAAACGCATGCGCAGATAAATAGACGTCATGAACATCACGTAATTCTTCCTGCGGAAGGATTCCTGTAGACTCCGTGGCGCTAAGTTAAACCGCAAATTAATTGAATTAGACACTAAGGCGTCACAGCAGTTCATGTGAAATAATTATTGTTATGGCAACGCTGTTTTCTTAGAAAAGATGTTCTCTTGTAACATCTCATAATTCAGAAAAACCGAATTCTTTAATTAATCGATAATATCTGTGTTATAATCGATGTCGCCCTGTTTGCAGAAAATAAATCACGTTACCATGTAATCACGTTACATCCGTTTTCGACAAAAACAACGGTATCATGTTACAATCGTTTTCAAGGAAAAGGAAAAGTATCTCGTTTGCTGTTTCAATATCAAACGGAAATTCAAACTAACGAAAATTAAAATAGCAGGACGCGTTTAGAAATTTTGTATCAAAGCCTAACGTGATGTGTTTTTCAATGCGGTAGAATTCTTGTAGAATGCGTGGCGTTAATTTAATTAGACTTTAATGCATCACAGCAGTCTAAGAAAAAAACAAAGGTATCATGTTACAAACCTTTGCACGGAAAGCACAAATATCACGTTTGCTGTTTCAATGTCAAACTGAATTCAAACTAACGAAAATTAAAATAACAGAGAGTGACGTGTTTAGAAATGTTGTATCAAAGCCTAACGTGGTGTGCTTTTCAATGCGGTAGAATTCTTGTAGAATCCGTGGCGTTAATTTAATTAGACTTTAAGGCATCACAGCAGTCTAAGAGAAAAACAAAGGTATCATGTTACATCCGACACTTCCTTTCCTTTGATTTGTTCTTCATCAGTTGACTAACTTCCGTATCATTTTGTAAAACCTCTGCCTGAGAGGGACTTCGTGTGAAAGCGAAAAACTCTTTAGTGTTTGAACATGCTTTCGTGAAAGAAATCTTCACACTACGTGCTTCTCGGCTTCATGCTTGAGTGAGCGTGTGACGTGTTCACCAGACTGTGGCGGGAACATGACCTGGAAAAAGCCGGCTTCCTTGACTAAACACCTTCATTTTAACGTTGATTGATCGGCCGTGTGTGTGACCTTTTACTAAAGGAAATCCTTCTCCGGTATATGGGCTGTCACATGATTTTGTGATTTGCTTCAAGGAAATCCTTATCCTGTATATGGGCTTTCACATGATTTTGTGATTTGCTTCATGTCAAAATCGAAATGTATCACGATCGGTCGTTCAACATCTTACAAGTAAACATGAAACAGCGCTTTAAACTGAAAAAGTGAACTCATTGTATGTATTCTCAATCAAAGTTATTATAACAATGTCAATTGATTGGCCATATTGCATTCTGCACTACCCTTTGAGTCTCTTGAGTTATTTATAAGAATCTAGTTTATAAGAATATCGAGGCTGAAATTTGCGAATTTTTTAGAATATTTAAGAATAAACCCGAGGCTGAGATTTTGAAAAGAATATAGTTTTAGTTGAAACAAAATCAGGTATTTTCATTTCCGTCACTTTTTCTCTGTGAGAAATGCTTTGTTTAAAGTCAAAACGGCTAGGCTGCAACGTAAAGCAATGGTACATGTGCACATTGAAACACGTTACAGATCTGGACACCAAACACTTTGATTACTCGTTTCATTACTGTGTCTTCACTGGATTTAATGCCGACTTGTCCTTGTTCCGGTTTTAAAAAGAATTACACAAGATAACGATGTAAAGGGGTGAAATATCTTTACTAATACTTTTACTTCTGTACACAATAGTGGTTTTTTTTAGTGTTGTAAAACCAAAACCAAAGTAATCACACTGGCCAATCACAAAAGACAAGGGCAATCCAGTGAACCAATCAAAACAAAGCCAACGCATGTAACCGGCGTGAGGAGCGGGAAAACGTTCACAAGTGAGTCAGGATTGGTTTTGGTTTTACTCACGATTGGTAAGAAAGTGGGGCAGGTTTTTTAAACCAATCTAAGCGTAGAAATACAAAACTGCCGTAAATACAAATTACTCCTGACACTCATATGAAAACCACTCTAATAAAATTCCACTAAATACAAGTCAAGGTCCATTAATGTAAAAATCGCGTGTACTCTAAAGGGTTTAGCAACGAGAAGAAACAGCACATCCAAATGCAACTTTAATCACTCATGTGCACAATATATAGTTTCTTATAACGGTTTATAACGAGCAGTTGAGCCTTCAACAAGGCACATCAAGAAGCAATAACACTTAAAATTAAATTGCAACATTGTAAAAAGAATAGCTGTTGCACAAAACAATTTTCTTAAAAAAAAAAAATAAGTTAATTGACTGATATAAACTTTGCTTCTTTCACATTGTTGATAAAGGATAACCGCACACTGAAATTCTACTACATATGACAAATAAACTATTCACACCCATATGTTGCATATGTTGACAACTTTTATAATGATACATGTTTATTTTTATGAAACTCTTGGACAAAATCACGTCTTAAAATAAGTTATAGGCCTTGAAACATCTCAGTGACAACCTCAAAACCATGGACAGCCCATAAAGTTTTTCTCAATAATAATATCAACACTTGTGGTCAAGTAATTTCAAATAATTTTTTCTCTCTCTTTTACTGAGCATTTTAACAATAATTATAATAAAAACCTAATTTTCATTATATTAAAGGTGCAGCAAGACTATAAACCAAGTGACAATGGGAACATCCTGATAAACAAGCATTTTCAGATCAAGGAGCAGAAGTAAGAATTTCCATGCACTCAGGGCTGGTATTGAAGGACGTCTTGTGGTCCAATGAGACATGACAAGGCAAGTGCACATCCAAACCAATCTTCTCCAATACTTTCTTTAACATGGGCCTAAAGAGAGAGTCAGAAGCACAACATTAAACTACAAATATTCCTTGGAGTTGCCAGCACCTAATTTTCTCCTGTGATATAACATACACTGACAGGCAAACAAATGAAATCATTGCCTTGTAGGACTGCTAAATTGCCACAAAAGAGAAAAGATCTTTGCCTTACCACCAGCTGTGAGCAATAGTGTAGTACTTCAGTGGTTTATTGAATCCATTAAAAGTAGAGGCTGCTGAACAAGTGTAGGCTCCCATGTTTCTAAAGTACAACCACTCCCCAACATCAACCTGATTGTAAAAAATAAAAGCAAAATAAGAAAAAATAATAATTTTTAGCAGCCCACCCAAGGAAATCTGATCTATCATTTGCATCCATTCTATTTTGTATTTATTTAAGGTGATTGAATAAAAACACCATTATTATGCAGCACTATTAGCCTGATATAAGGCAAGACAACTTAATTTATTGAAGGTCATACATACCAGTGCCAAGTAGATACATCTCAAAGAATGATTGTAGTAATCTGTTAAAAATATAAATATTGAGCCTGAAAATCAGGAAATTATTACCTTGGGCAACAGTACATTCTTGGTGATACAGTCAAGGGAATCACATGTTGGCCCCCAGATGCTTGATGGAAATTTCTCAGCTTTCTCATCAGTACCACAAACTTCTGGATTGACAGTTGCATGGTCAAACACCAGGCAGTTAAAGGAACCGTACACTCCATCGTTGACATAATACATGTACCCCTGGCAAAATACAAATAGAGTATAAATCAAAGCATGCAGCTATGTGACTACTTCCTTCCTACTATTGACAACTTTTTACATTAGCTACATATATGTATTTACTGTTAACAACAAGTGTTGAAAACAGTTTCATGGATAGGGTGGATATTCCAGCATGCTACTCACCAGTTCATCAGAGTCCTTACATCCAGCAGCTTCAGCAGACTTGTCATTTTGTTTTAGCTGACTCCCTTTCACAGTGCGGCGAGCAACAACATTTACAACAAGAGTAAAGGCAGAGGCAGAATAGTAACGCCCTGGTTCTGCTATGATGCGGACACCTGAGCTAACTGGAAAGTGTTCCTCTAGTAATGGGTTCAGGATTGCACACACCTGGAAATGTAAAACAAAACATTACTTGTGATATGTTTTTTTAAAAAGTATTTTTTTTTGGTTGTTGTTTTCCAGAAACTTTACAGCAAATACAATCTGTTACTCGATCCAACAAATAAATGGAAAACAATTTCTGACAGTTTGGTGAGGTCACATTGATAAACCGACATAATAATTCCTTTTTGACACCTTGCATTTTGTAAAACATTGACTGTATATGATGCACATTGAAGTATTGCTGTAGTGCATTTAGCAGTTAATACCAACATCAAAACTGCATATTTCTTTGTAAATGTTTTTGAACATAAAATTTCTCATAAGCTTATTTGACTTTTTTTCAACTCACCTCTTCAAATGTAATAGCAGCATCAGGTGCTCCAGGAAAACCACCACCAATGTCCAACATGGTGAAGTTATATCCTATTTGAGCCTGAATTGTAAAGGTGGGAATATAAATAATCTTGGAAAATATACTGATAACTTTTAGAGCTGGTACTACACATATGCTCAGGCAAGGTGCCTTAATTTTATAAGCAACTGACCTTTTGTGAGGCAAAAGCAAATTAATATTATTATATCATATACCAGTCTAAAGGTTCCCATTTTTTTTCCAGAATTGTAACATTTGCTTCATGGTCTAGATAGCATTTTAATACACTGTTTTTCCCTGACAAAAGCAACATTTTTCTTTTCATTATTGCAATATGTAGAATCCTG
>NW_027557216.1:0-14613 GCF_052425735.1 Oculina patagonica
CTTGTTACTCATTTTTTAAATTGGCATATAATTTGTGTTTGTAGTGTTTTTAACATAGATTTTTATATAAGATAGACAGGGGCGAAATGTGTATTGGGGGCTTTAATCTTTTTTTTATTTAAGTCTTTAAGCGATTTCAATTACATCGGTTTCTTATAGGTATTTATATATATGAATTATTATTTTTTTATAAGTACATTATTGTTGATATACTATAATGATAACTATTTATGTAAAGCGCATTAGATCATATATGCATGGATTTTGCGCTATAGAAATAATAAAGTTATGTTATGTTATGATTGTTACTTGCAAATACAGTTGAACCTTGCTAATTCCGTTAATTCGAACTAAAACCCGTTTCCCTTGGATTTGCCCTTCAGCCATTTACTATCGGCTATTTCGAACTCCCGCTATTTCGAACTATTTTTTGTTTCCCCTGACGGTTCGAAATAACGGCCTTCAACTGTAATTCACATACAGACATTTCATTTCCAAAATGTTTCACAAGAAATATCTTGCTTAATCTGGAGAACTTGAAGAGAAAATTACCTCTCAATCACAATGGGAAATTAAAATAATTTAAAGTTAAGAAAATCAAGTGATTCTCTTCATTTATTTTAATTGTGAAATTTCACTTCTGATAATTTATAGGAGGCAAAAAGACCAGTTTTACTGTAACTGCGGTTGAAGCTATGTAATTTTCCATATCTGCCAAGTATTTAAATTTCTATTTTACTCCAAGCCTTAGAGGAATTCAAAAGTTTATTCTTTATGGTGCCTTAACCTATTGAATCTGTTTTTGTTTTATGGCAGCTGGGATCTTTGCGCAGTCGACTAGATGAGAGAGAAGATCTTTTAAAACAGAAGGAGAAGAAACTACTCTCGGTATCTTCAGAACACTCCGAGAATTCATTCGCTGTGGAGAACCTACAGAGTGTACTTAGTACCAAAGAAAGGCAGATTACCAGTCTTAAACAAAAGGTAAGGCAAGGTTAGAAGAAAGCAGCAGAATACCATTCTCAGATTCGAGTACCAGACCAGACCAACACTCAGGGTCTTAAAATAACTGAGGAGAATATCTGCAAATGGTAAGATATTCTAGATTTTCTCAGATAAGGACGATAAACCGTAGGCCCCGTCTCCTGCATCTCCCGTGTCGCAGTCAGCAGGGGAGGTAATCGTAAAGAGTAGGTCACGGAGTTCCCGGTGTTAATGTCTGGTCTTTGCCCATTGTACTGTGCGTAGTGTTGAAATGGTCAAAAATAAAATTATTAACTATCGAGCTTCTCTTCAATTCCGATGGTAAATAAAGTGATAATGATGATGATGACGGTCATATACTTGCCTATGTGTCTTCTCTAGCTCTGTTACTTAGTGTTTTGCCTTTCTTTTTTTCTTTTTTAACCAGTGTGAATGTCTTGAGAGAGATCTGCAAGAGAAAGATTCCTCCATTTCAACCATCAAAGCTCAACTGATTTCTCTAAAGGCTGAATATGCTGGCTCATCTAGTACCATCTCCAATCTGGAGGCGACAGTCCGAGACAAGGACAGACATATAGAGATGTTACAGGGTCGAAGGCAGCGTGATGGAGCAGAGAGTGAAGAGGAAGTCAACAGCGTCAAACGAGCTCATGACAAGCTGGAAGCGAGGGTGGCCTCTCTGTCCCTGTCTCTGAGAGAGCAACTTGCTGACAAAGATGTATGTGTGGTTACCTCTGCTAGTCCTAAACTTTAAACTTTTCACTCCTGATACAGTCAAACCTCTTGTAAGCAGACACCCTTAGGAGCTGAAAAAGTGTCTGCTTAGAAGAGGTATCTGCTTATGGGAGATTAAAATAACCTTTACCTTAAATTTTTGGCGTGTCGTTTTATTGTATTTTTATTAGGCTTTTTAAATGTAAATAGTTCATGAAAATTCTTTAATGTAATTTAATTAAAATGCAGGGTCCCTATGGAGACCATCCTTAGAGCTAAATGGGCCACCCAGTGTAAATAAAGTTTTACTTTACTTTATTTTACTTTACTTTATGTCGACATACATGTACTAGCCTAGAAACCAATTCCAAATATTTCCTGTTTCTACACAGAAGAGAGAAATAACGTTTATATCGGGTACTAATATCAGTGCGTTATTTTACTTATTTTCCCCCTATAGGAAGATATTGCTAGCCTAGAGCAACAGATTACGTCGTTGAAGACATCGTTACAAGACAAAACCGTTAAACTGGCGTCCTCTCAAGAAACAGTAAAACGGCTCGAGGAACAAATAGAACAGGTTTGTTTGTTATTTGAAAACTGTAGTGTCTGATGTGTAGCTGTGCGAAACATCCTGCAGTCCAGAATCACGTTGCAACTCAAACATGTAGTATACAGCCAGAACTGCTGGCCTGCCTCCTATCTCCTTTGCCTGAACTGTCAGTTGTCCCACTCCCTCAACCCAACTCCCGGGCGAGAGTTAAATGACGGGGATGATCGAAGGATTTTTTGAGGGTTGAAATTTTCGATTCCGGGATTTTTTTGGGTTGGAAAATTTGGCAAGTATTTTTTTGGGTGACTTGATTTAGATAGGGGATTTTTTTGGGTATTAAAAACGAACTAAAGTGCCTTGGCGCGGCCTTGGCGTTTTTATGGTATGATGAATAAACAAAACAAGCGTTCTTTGTGTTATGTTATTGCTTCTCCTGGCAATTTAGGGGTAATTTGACAAGGGATTTTTGGGGGGTTATTTTTGGTCCAGGGATTTTTTGGGGTAATGTCGGTAGACTTAGGGATTTTTTTGGGTCCTGAGTTTTGCCTCCATTCGATCATCCCCGTCATTTACAAGCCGGAGTACCCCCCCTGGGCTATTGCCTTTGGTTTACGCGAAAACCAAAAAAAATAGGAGATTCGGCACGCAGATTAAACGACTCCCTTCGTCGGAGCAAAAAGGGCTAAAGAAGGGTTTCCGCTGTCAAATTAAGCAAAGAAAATGTATGGAAGGCTTGTGTTAGCGTAAAATGTTGAATGATTTAACACGCGAGTCTTCCAAACAAAAAGCCATTAAAATGTGTGCCCGTTCAGCTTTCCAAATTAGCCAGGGCGGTTAATTTGAAAACTTTAATCGGCTTCAAATTGATAATAAATAGCTAGTTCAGTACAAACAAAACACAATAAAAAACAAACTAATAAGAAACTTGCCTTTACGTTTTTTAATCTTCAGAAGAGTAGCAAGGAAGAACATGTGTCATCTGATCTGACCAGTAAAAGACTTGAAATCTCCAAGCTGGAAAAGGACATCAGAAAGCAACAAACAGAGCTTAGAAGCAAAGAGGGCGAGGTGAAGAAACTACAAGAAGAGCTGAAAGAACAGAATTGGAAACTCCAACAGATGGCAGATGATTGTGAAGTTAAAGATCATAAAATTGACGAGCTTGAAAAGTGAGTTAAACCGTTTGTTAGTTTGTTTGTTCGCTAGTTTTTTTTGTTCGTTCGGTTCTCTGTTTGCCCTTTCGGGCGCTCAGTCGCTCGCTCGTTCGTTTATTATTCCTTCGTTCGTTCGTTCGTCTGCCCATTCGGTTGGTAGGTCGTTCGTTCGTTTGTCCATTCGTTTGTTCGTATGTCCTTCGGTCGCTCGCTCGTTCGTATGTTCGTTCGTTCGTTCGTCTGTCCATTCGGTCGGTCGGTCGGTCGGTCGGTCGTTTGTTCATTCGTTCGTTCGTTCGTCCGTCTATCCATTCGGTCGGTCGGTCGGTCATTCGTTCGTTTGTTCATTCATTCGTTCGTCTGTCCATTCGGTCATTCGCTTCAACGGTCGTTATTTGTTTTAGTAAAACCGAGTTGAAACGAAAAGTGAGGAAATTTGAAAATGCCACTTATGTGCATAAAATCTCTTTTGTGAAATTATTTGCCATTTCTCACAGTGTTGATGATTTGTTTTCAGGCAGCTTAGAGAGCAGAGCAAGAAGTTGGTTGGTGTTAAGAGAAATCAACAACTAGAGAGAGAAAGACAAGCTCAGCTATTGAATGAAGTCAAGAAATCGGAGGATCAGAATGATGAGACAACTGAATATTTCCAGGTAATAAGATAACCTGTATAAACTTTTTCGGAAACAATTCGATTTGTAGCCATTTGCCTAAATTGTGCATCTTTCAGACTGACCGTGCGTGACTTCCCCCCTCCCATTGATATTCAACAACGATAGAAGGCTAATAAATGAAAGGAACCTGGGAACACAGTGATCAGTTTAAACCAACCGACATTTCACTCTATCACCCCAGAAGCGCAGTGGCCTAATGGTTAGTGCGCCGGACCGGATCGAGCGGTCCGGGTTCGAGCCCTGGCCGGGGTCACTGTGTTGTGTTCTTGGGCAAAACATTTTACTCTCATAGTGCCGGCGAATCAATGCTGGGGGCAATCCTGCAATGGACAAGCATCCCATCCAGGAAGGAGTAGAAATACTCCTAGTTGCTTAATGCTACAGAAACTGGGATAAGCTCCGGCGGTATGGGCCACTTGACCTCGACGCACATTTTACCTTTTGCCTTTTATTGTCCAACAGAGTGAGTTACAAAAAAAGACGAGCGCATTGCAGTCTTGGAAGAAGCCCTCACTGAAAGCGTATCCATCGCCGCTGAACGGGAAGAACTGCTGGCTCAACAGGCTCACAACGCCGAGACAGCGACACATCGTGTGGAGGACATGGAGGCGGAAATTGAAAGAGTCCGAATAGAGACCGCTGTCACCAACACCAAGAACGCGTCATTGGTCCTCGCTTTAAACGAAAACGATATTATCATGTCGTACTACAAGTCTGAAAGACACGGAATGATAGAACAGTTACTAGAAATGAGGTAACGATGGTTTTTGTCTACTTGCCGCTTGTAAATTTTCTTTGTGTCTAGTTTTAAGCTACTATTTCGATAATTATTAGGATTTCGCAGATTTTGGTCTAAACTGTTCTGACATTAGTGGTAGGCAACTTAACCCACGGAAAAACATTATCTTTGAATATCTAAAGGAAGATATAACCTTAATTTGCGGGTAAAAATCAAGCTACGGCTATAAATAACGATTTTTTTTTTTGAAGAACTGCGGAAACAACTTGAAAAGTAAAGCCTTAACTTTTCAAGTTGCAATCCACTTCCATCCTAGCCATTCGAGCCATCCGCAGCCAAAGACGCTTGTTAACAGTTTCAGTGCTCTAATATAGCAATTTTTAATAAAAATGGAACATTATTTTAAGTTTCCTACGACACAAATATATATTTTGGCTGTTCAAAAATCTGTGTTAAAATCCGTGGCAAAGCCTCTTTAATACATCAATTAACGAACCTGAAACTATTAGTTCAAAGTGTTTCTTCCGACGAGGACAGTTTGGGGTGGATTACATGGTGTAGAGTATACCAAATAAGTTAGAGCCCTCTTCGCTGTGTTTTAGTTCAATGTTTGTAACTTTTCCCCTTTCCGACCTTTCCGGTAGTGGCCTAGCACCTAATTATCAGGACACAGATGCTGTCTTTACTTCAATCCTCAAACAATTCCCCGTTTCAAGCAAGTTCAACATCGACTCATTATTTTACAGAAGTCGTCTTGCTGTGCATATCAGCGTTGGCTAGTGAAAGGAGCGCTAGACTGCAAATCTCAAACTTTTACTCAGACGTTCTCAAAGTCCGTTTTATTTTTGTTCAGTTTCAAGTTTACGTTGCTATAACTAACAGTGCACCCTTTTTTGATATGAAGTCTTAAAACCACGTTATATTTTTAAACCTTTTCAGGCAAAACGCGCTACTTGCCACGATCTCGGAGAAAGACGCAAACATCGCTTTACTCGAGTTATCCCCCACAGCTGGCAGTGACGCCGAGGTGCGAAAGTTCAAAGCAGAGAAAGACAAGCTTGTTAACGAGCTCAAAGAACAGGTAATTTAACTGAACATTAATGCATCAGGCAGACTACAGAGAGATTTATAGCCTGTGTACAGCCGTCCTTCCCCGCTCAAAAAAGTCGCGGAGCGGATCGGCTGTACACAGGCCAAGAGATTTATAAAAACAAACTTAGTTTGTGTTTTTCTTGCAGACGCAGAAGCGAATGACGCTACTATCAAACGAAGAAAACAAAGAAATTTCTCTCTCGTCGGAGCTCTCGCAAGCTTCTACAGAAAAGGTAAATGAATTAACGGCGCGCAGAAAAAGTATTTTGGCCTTTTTGTCTCTGTGCGTGTAATGTAGAGGCGATATGAGCTCGAGCTAACGAACATACTTTTTCGCGTGTTTGGTCGTTGTATTTTGTCACCTTTATTAACGACCTTTGTGTTCGAAAGAAGATTGCGGTTTACTTTCAGATTCTATAAGCGCCGCTTTATGCTTCTTACGAAAGCTATTAATAAGTTTTTTGCACAAATCTGTCTTCTAGCAAATGGCTGGGCTTAAACTGACCTTGTTCTGAACTTATGTCTGGACTTGTTCTCTTGCAATTGCTTATCTTAAGAGCGTACTTTCTCTTTTTTTATACTGGAACGTTAAATTTTGCTTGGTTAGAGAATACCTCATGTTAACAACAAACAAGAAATAGCTACAAAAGTTTCTTTAGAAAGAAAAGACGGTTTTGATGCGCTCATTGAATCATCTCTTGAGACCGTTTAAAAGGATTAAAAAATCCTAATGAACACGTGACAGCTTGTTATCGTAAAATAATTTTCTCACGCTCTTGCCCAATCAGACCAATCAGAAAGCCTCTGATAAAACCTGGATAGTGTAATCCGGTTTTACACAGCGGTTAGTTCTGGAGATTAGGTCCAGCATGTAGCCGCTTAACCTTGGAAGGATTCTGGCGAAAAGGTCATGCAATGATTGATCTTGTCAAAGTTTTCAATTCTTTCGTACAAGTGACCTGACTGGGGCTTTAGAACTCAACTTAAATCGATGTCAAGAATATTGCCCTTTTTTTTCTAAATGCACTTCAAAAACGGCGAGATGAAAGATGAATTACGAACGTGCTGACTTGCATTCTTGTAAGTCACTCAAGGTTAAAGGAGCTACATCACGGAGATTTCACAGATTTTTGGTCAAAACTGTTGGGAAATTAGTGGTAGGCAACTAATTCCATAAAAAACATTATCTTTGCAAGCTACGGCTATAAATATCGATTTTTTTAAAGACGCATGGAAACAACTTGAAAACGTTAGCCTAACTTTTTCAAGTTGCAATCCATTTCCATCCGAGCCATCTGCAGCCAAAGATGTTCGTTAATAATTTCAGTGCTCTAATATAGCAATTTTTAATAAAAATAGACAATTATTTTTAGGTTTCCTGCGACACAAATGTGAATTTTGGCTGTTCAAAAATCTGGTTAAATCCGTGTTTCGAAAAATTAAAGGTTCGAGGAATCGGAATTTCGCTACAGTAAAAACCCGCGTGTAAGAACCCACTTTTTTCAGAGTTTAGCAAAACAGGTTCTTGTATTATGGGGTACTTATTGACAGTTTAGGCTAAGCAAGTTCTTAATCAGGTTCTTAATTTCTACAGAGTAGACATTGTTGTTGATTATCAGAAAATAGTATAAAATCTGGTCTGTTCTTCATTATAAATATTTATTAATGCACCCATGTTGCCAAAAGTCCAACAACATACTGTATATACCCCAGTAACATCACCTTTCTGGTTTTTGGTAAAAAAATATACAAATTAAATTTATAGTTAAACCCTACATATAAGAACCTGTAGGAATTTGTTTGGCTAAACAGGTTCTTATATTTTGGGGTATTATAAAAGCAAATTTCTGCCAGAAGGTTCTTAAATTCCTAGGTTCTTACACGCGGGTTTTTACTGTATACTAAAGAGAAAGTGATGCTACTGACAGCCTGGGATAGTGTCTTTAAATACTCTCTGACCATTGTATGGGGTTTATTTGTCCAGATTGTGGCGCATTTCCAATAAGAAAACAAGCTAAAGGCATCGGCGCCACTACTTATATTTGATAACAGCTCCGCGCTTACAGCGACGTGTGTGGGAAAACTACACGTCAGTTTTAAATCGGGTGCACTTGGAAGTCATTTAGCACCTATTGTATTGCCGGGATTTTTGTGCTAATCCTGTCTGTTGATAGACTCAGCTCAAATGTTATCACAGTTCTTTTGTTTAAAATGACGAGCGAACTAGGTATCAAGGTCGTTGCACTCACACAGTGACGCAGGTGCCTCGCTTGCATGTCACTTTCCACATAACCCGATTACAGTTGTGATTTTATAAGCGCTATTGGTCAGATAAAACTTGCGCTATACATAGGTCAACAACAAACATTAGCGTCGTCTTGATTGTCACTCAGGATACCGCAGTATAGCCCCTTTAATTAATTAGTGAAATTTTCGTTAACAACTGTTTGTTAATGTTTCAGTTATACGTAAAAAGCTCCGCTTACATTACAAGCCCGGTTTCACGTAACAAACAAACGTGGTAACGGCTATTTTTCAGGAAGTTGACCGGACATTTCCTCGTAAATAACGAATTGGGGTATAACGAATTCCCGCTTGTAATTCACGGGCTAAAAGGGATTGAGTGTCTCCGAGAGTTGACGAAAATTGAACTCTTATTAACTGTGATTTGTTCGTGGCTAAACAAGGATGATAGTTGACAAAAATTACTCAATGCGCAAACGAAACCCTCGTGGTCTCTCACTAAAATATGAATTGATTCATATTCGATAAGCCTTAACTGAGAGTTGACAAAAATCCACGAGAGTTTGCGAGAGCTTCAGGCCGAACGAGACAGAGAGGTCAAACTCTCGGCTACTATTAACCTACTTTGGCTCAGGCTTATCAAACATAGTTTCAATCCAACAGCGGCGTTTATAGTAAAACTCAATCAAAACAAGTCATTTTGTGCGTTGCCACCGATAGCGAAGTACATGTAGACACAGCGGCGATAGACCACCTTACATTTGGTTTGTGGAGATTAGCGATTTTGGTGAAACAATGTACAGTTTTTCGTGATTATTTATAGTCGTTTTGCTGAAACACGTCCTTGTTTCGAAAGAGAATAATGTTTTTGTTTTATGTTATGAGTTTTATTTTTAATCAGAACCTAAACCGCTTAATCCTTCTTTTAACACGTTCTTTATATCAGGAATTTTCCGTGATATCTGCGTCAAAACTTTTGTACTCTGGGGCTTGTTTATGAAATCTTTATTGCTGAACTGAGCGTGTTTTTCAAATGGCACAAAAAATTCTGAAAAAATACTGCAAAACCAAGTACCGACTTGCGTTGGAAGGTAGAGTAAATCTGATCTCTGGCAAGTTCTTGGATAGTTTGCTTTATTTGTAGAACTTTTGAAGTACAATTGTACATTGTACGTCAACATGGCGGAGGCATATAATTTGATTTCTTTCCCAAGAAAACATAATTCTGTAGAGTAATCTGGGCGTCGACTATCTGACGTACTGTTTATAATCCGTCTTCTTTGGTTTTGTATTTGATACATCTAAAATGTTTTCAACATGGGTGGGAATGTTCTATGATCTGGTTTGAGGGACCAAAACCTTGAATGAACAAAACTCATCCAAACTCTCATGATTTTATGCGAGACTTTTCTGTCGAGAGGTTTGTTCAAGACTGACAATAAATCGCAAACGCAGATAGGGAATCTTCGCGAATAGGGGATTTGCCAAGGATTTTACTCCGATTTTAAAAGATTTATCCTTAAATAGTAGAGAAATTGGAACAATAGGTTGTCCTTGAGATCCGGAGAATTAGCATTGACGAAGATTTGGACGGGATATCAAGTTCTCAGTTTCGAGCTGAGAAGAATCACGGAAAACTCGCCCTTTGCAAAGATTGATTCGTTACTCTTTCTCAGGCATCTACGTTCGTTGTGTTGCGTAGAGGTTATGATTGCTTCATTTCAAGCGTCCAAATGTTTGTGTCAAGAGCCTTAATCATTTATCCGTGATGTCAACATTAAAATCTCCTTACGCGTCTCTTGATCTTTATTGCCGTAGCTGTTGGGAGAATTTGAGAATTTGTCAGACTATTTGCTTTGGAGATAGGCTACTATTTAAATAAAGACCGATTTAGAGTCCATTATGCGTTCATCAGTGTTCAACAGGTCGGTTTCTTTGTGAAATCAAACTGATCGGATGAAATCTGTGTTGAAGCAGATTTTCGTCAGCCGATAGATTTTGGTCGTGGGGTATATAGTTCGATCTATCTAAGCTCTTACTGCGCGTTTTTAAAGACTATAACTGTTCTTTTTAATGGTGTACTTTAACAGTGTTAGAAAACTAGTGTGACCATTTAAATAAAAGCTATTAAGTAGTACTTTCACGTGGTACTGTTCATGGTTGTGTACAAGGTGGTTTTAACTTTTAAGTCTGGATGAAACTCTAGTGTGAGACCATTCCAATGAAAGCTATTAAGTAATACTTCCATGTGGTACTGTTTTGTATGCTGTACACGGTGGTTCTAACTTTTAAGTCTGGATGAACCCAAGTGCGTTACTATTCAAATGAAAGCTGTTGAGCAGGTCGTTCATGTGCTACTGTTTGTTATGCTGTGTCATGTAGTTTTAACTTAAACGTTTGTGGATGAAACCCTAACGTGTTACCATTCAAATGAAAGCTACTGAACAGTACTTTCAGATTGTACTGTTTATTAAGCTGTACATTCTTCATGTGTTTTAATTTTTGTCTTTGTTATTATTTCTATGTAGATAACAGAGGCTGTAACGCTTATACAGGACAGTATGGATAAACTACAGCATTACGGAGAAGAACTGACGGAGATTTGTGACAAACACTTCCCTGATGTTAAGAAAAGAATTCCCAAGCTTAAACGGCGAGAAATAAACAGCATAGAGAAGCTAAAAAATGCCAGTCAAAAACAGGTAAGGGTTTTGCAAGTGATTGGTCATATTCATGCTAGCTGCATGAGCTGTCTATAGTAAGTGACGAGCAAACTGTTAACATTTCTTAGAAATCCATCCGAAACTCAATTTAAATTTATATTGTCCCTAGTTTAGTTAATTTTGTTTTCATTTAAGCACGAGATCGTGTTTGCGTATTTCGCGGCAAGTGAAGTTTTTGTTTTTTTGTCACGTTGTTCTAATACTAAACTACCATTCACACGAAAGTACGCATTGCGGACCTAGCTTTAGTGTAGTAACAATGTGATTACGTCATGGAACTATGCTGACCAAGATCCGACCACCATGGGCTCAGTTAATTATTGGAAATAGCACTTCAAATGGTGCTTTTCCATCTTTTCCATTTTCTTTTTACTTTGCCAGATACGTGGTTTAAACTCGAAAATCCACAAAACACACCAGATATAAATGTAAGATTGTGACTTGGTCAAATTAACAGTGCCAAAAACTGTAAAAAGGCTTTCTTATCTGTATATAAACAAGCTTACTTTGGCCGCTAAGCTGTCGTTCTTAGGGTCATATCACTAACATGTTAGAGCGAATGTCATACTCACCAAGTCTCAAAAAAACAAAAAAACAGAAGAATCTAACTTCTAGCTACTTCTGGATTAAAACCTTGAAAGGTGTCACACTCAGCGAAGCGACTTTGCATTTAACAAAGAAAGCTTTGTTTTCGTTTTAATTCAACTATACAGCGTATTTACGGTGGTGAGGTTCTGAGGGATTAAGTATGTGTAGTGTATATAACAAGAAAACAAAGAGGCCTTCTAGAACCTCTAAATAACTAATTGCCTCTAGCCATAGTTACTAACTATGCTCTAGCTAAAAACACACAAACAACGAAACTCTATCCAAACGAGTTTGGGCATGTAATACGTCAATTTTGTTGCTGTTTTTGAACAACGCTAATGCTCTTTGAAAGTAATAAAGAGTCTTTATAAAAGTTAATTGTTTGAAAAGGCCGGAAGAGCTCGGATAGAGCCGCAGACATTTTGCTTGTAACAGATAACGAAGATCGGATGTAAAGAATACACGTTCATTAATTATATCGTGGATTCACACCACGTCAGTTTATTTTGTCTTCGAACGTGGTGCAATTTTATCAGTAGTTACATTTTGCGGTGTGAACTGTGAAATCGACCTTCTCAAACTCATTAATAATTCATCAAGTTAAAACAAAGAAAATTATAACCGTGACGGTGGTTTGGAAACCCGATCTTAATTAGCATAGATTTTTACGATTTTATTTCTCCGTTTACTCCGTAGTTTTCCTTTCGATTGAGAAGATATATCAAACACTCGAGACAGTGTTTCATCGGCTATCCAAACACCTCGAATTTCGTCAAAAATACTCCGCTGCGCGTCGTATTTTCAACTCTCTTCTCGGTGTTTGGATACCTGATGAAACACTGCCTCTCGTGTTTGATATATTACTTAAACACGTTTCTACTCAAAAATGTCGTAAAGCCTTTCCGTTCTTCAGAGCTGATATTCTGCATGATTCTGGGCTTTACTGGATAATTTTTTAGCTCCATTATCTCACGTACACACATGTTGTTATAATGCTGACCATTTACAACCCCTTAACCTTAACCGCGCTGTTTCTCGCAATGTAGCTAATTTTAGCTGCGTGCGCAGTATGCCGAAAGAAAAAGGCTCGTTTGTTGGCGGTATGGCATTAACACTGGGTTATATTTGTTCTCTTGCAGTTGTTATCCGTGTTACAGACTTTGGAAAGCGACATGCAGGTCTTACAGGACAATGTGCACAAGCTACTAGAAGTGATCGAGGATTTCAGCTATACGTGACCTCTGAGCGTAATCTTCTTAGGCTAAGCTTAAGGGAGCCATGATTTCGCTACATGCTGTTAAACGCGTCTCCCAAGATGAACTCAACTTCCACTTGACCACTGTTAACTGATAATTAGTGCTTTTGGAAAAGTCCAGGACTTTCTGTAGTTGTTTCCTCTCAAGGAGGGTCCGTTTACTTTCTCGTGGTGTAAACACCGAGGATTTCTTGTTTAATCCCCTCAAGTCTATTGCCAGTGAAAAAAATCGCCTTCGATCAAAACCTACGATTAAGAAAACTTTGAAAGATAAAGGCTTTGTAAAATATCCCCCAAGGTGATCGATCCTTCCAGTAGATTCTAGTCCTTGCCTCTACCCCCGAAATCTACCGCACTAAGCTATCCCTCCTACACCCCCTTTAATTAAGCGTTGACGGACCTTTCGTTTTATAGCTGAGCTTTGGCAAAAAGAGGGCTGGGTTTTACTGAACCTTTTATCATGAGTAGTTATGAGCAAAAAAGGAACTTCGTGAAAAAAAGAGTGAGGAATGTTTTCGAACGCCACACGTTGATTGGTTGAACGAACTGGACAAAAAAGGTTTACTTGAGGGTTTCCAGAAATTTCTCAAGAACGAAGACATTAGGGTTTTTTCCTTTCTTTTCGTGCTGAGAATCATAACCTTAGTATCTGTTCGTACGCTGTCCAATAGTCATGATTTCTAATCTCGGTCTAGACAAGTCCATTTTTAGGAACACTGCTAATATTAACTACGATAAGCTTAACACTCTTTTCATTGAGACTGGACGGGACGAAAAGGCTTTTAAAGAGCTGACACCACAGTCTGCAATAGCTAAAAGGTGTTGCTTAGTCCTGGCGCTTCCGTCCTTGAAAACAATCTAATTTGTAGGAAGAACTAGTAGGTAGTGAACCTTCAGCCTAAACACCAAACAAGTTTGTCGGCTTGAGAAAAAAAAAAAATAGCCATAACAACGCCATCAGGTGCTATTTTGCTTGTAACGTGAAACTTATGTTTGTTTCAAGAACGAATACCTTTTGTTTTTTTGCTATGTTCATAATAATATTAGACACACATTCTCTATTGTCACCCAATGTACAGCTAATTTTAACCTATTTCTCTTTATCGGAACTAATTTGGCCGCGGAGAAACTTTTCAATTTGGAGTATTACCGCTTGTTTTCAAGACCACTTTTCAAGGACAAGCAGCCAGGGCTGTCCCGAAGAATTTTTCATGAAGGAATCTTGTCTTGACATCAACCAATCAAATTACAGTGTCGCCAGCTCGTCAAACCAGCTAATCCTGTTTTGGTTGGCGCGCACAGCAAGTGTTACCACGTCAAGTTTTTACGTCAAACGACTATCAATTAACTAAGTTTTAGCTGTTATTGACCTGCGGGGTAAAGATTAACTCTCCAATACGGTGTAGCTGAAGAGAAAACAAACATTCAAAGCTTGGGAAACTTATTCTAGAAACAAAGTATTATATAATATATTTTGTAATATAAAGATTTCTAAAATTAGTATTTTGATAACTATTATTGGTCGAGAGTTATTTCCATTACCAAGTAATGGAGTAGGAAACTCTCTTTTGAGTGAAACAGAGAACGAATAGGTCTTTTACAAGATGGGCTATTTTAGACTTTTTTAAAGTGACAGTTCTTGGGAATTAATAAATATAATAAAGATTAACCGTTTTAATTTTAGCCTTTTGGGATATGATATTCGATAGTGTGTCGGATGCTTTGATTTAATGAAGCTAAATTAAATTTGCCATGTCTTAGACAAAATCTCGCGTGGTTTTCTTCCCACAAAACGATCTCTCGGATGGCTGAGGCTATTTACTTATGCTTCTTAGAGACAGGATTTCTGTTCAAACCTGACCGTTTCTTGTGCAATAAGTGAGTTTTGCAAGG